>NW_025942458.1:0-19926 GCF_000764305.2 Hyalella azteca
ACACAGCTCATGCTTGTCACACAGCTCAAGCTTGTCACACAGCTCATGCTTGTCACACAGCTCACGCTTGTCACACAGCTCATGCTTGTCACACAACTCACGCTTGTAGCTCAGGTGCTGTGGAACCATCTCACTCGCGGGAAATGTTGATCGTTAAGTTTTAATTTCCCTCCTCCCGTTTTTCCTAATAAGTTAATTATTCCGTTATTTCAATCTCGCCCATTTAATGTTTTAATTCCTCTGTATATATATTTTTATTCGGTGAATTTATTTACTTGCGTTGGAGTTACCAGATCGCTTCCACTGTAGTTTAGCAAAATTTCATTTGGATAAGCTACCACCTTATTAAAATTTTATAAATATAAATAAATGATGACAAATTCCTTAGATTCGTTCATGCTCCTTCGATTAAATTCGTTCTTGCTCCTAAAAATTACTCTGCTTCTATATATATTATATCAGATTCGAATAGCTATTAGGTCAAAATTTCGTAAAATTTTACCAACACAAATAGCGATCATGCAGGCCGTGATTGATCAGAGTGCCTGAACTCTTTTGAACCTACGGCTTTAAATTCAAATTGAATGCTAATTGTTCCCGGTTCCCGAATCGAGGAGAGTCGCTGCACCGAAACTCGGCAACGAAACGAGATTTTATGTCAAGAAACTTTCTGAATCAAGTCAGCAAACCATTACCTTGATAAGATTTGCCTGTGCAATAGAGACTATCGATTCTCGCTTACCTCTCTTTACGAGGTTTTCACGTGATCAACAGGTTATTATTAAATTAATTATATAGAGCTAAACGTTTAATTAAATCCGTTAAGTGGTTCGACATAATAACTGTAAATGCTCAAAACGGCTTTTGAAAATTCACTCTCTGATGGATGTAAATCAAAATCATGTTTTATAAGTGATATGAAGTTATGTTTTCAGTGAAATGTTGCCAAAATGTGGCACCGCGACTGGAATATTAATTATTTCCTGTGCTGTCTTCTTGCCGGCAAAATCTGTCCCAGCTTCGCTATTATTTTTCTTAATTTATCAAGAAAATAGGAATGAAAAAATGTTTACGATAAAACGCATTATAAAATGTTTATTGAGTTTAACAAATAGCTCTGGAGTGATGCAAATTAATTATGAAACTTTAATTAATCTTCTATTATTGCCTAATTCAACCGAAATTGGCAATACGTGAGAGACAAGAATCCCTTTCCCCGTGGCCCCGTTCACCAAATCCCGTTATCCTGAATAGCGCTACAAATTCTCGAACTAATATTTGGTTGATGAGAAAAAGATTCATCCAATCCAACATTTAAAAAAGTATCCTTATATAACTGACGTGTTTGAATTTGAAAGACGTCTTATATATCTGTACTGAAATTAAATCTGCCATCTAGTTTGAAAAACCACCTATTCATATTTTTATAACCTCATTCATTATTAGAACAATAAATTATATAATCGTGTCGCCTGTTTGTAATAAATGCAGAAATTACTCTGATATTTTTAGCTGATGGTGATGACTTTTCAAAGAACCAGTAAAGTCAGATCTGGAATAATGTTCTAAGGTTACAGTCACCTGTGCAACATCAGCCACACACATTCGGTTAATTAAGTGAAGGTATCCAGGAAAAAGCAACAATAGTAGCTAAACTAAATTTAATTCAATACTTAACTGTATAACGTCTCTGAGCTTGATGCTACTGTAGTTTAGTAGTTAGCGAAACTGTTTGCGCAGTGGGAGCAGCATAGAGATGAGAGGAGCGAGTCGTGGGTTCGAGCCTTGGGAAGCTCCGTCTCATTTCTCGGTGTGGCTGGGGAGCGGCGCTTCGTTGCCGTCAAAGGTGGTGCTTCCAGCATGGCCTTGGATTGGTGTCGCTAAAGGAACTCAGGGCACTTGTTACCTGGTGGATTAAGGTCTTAAAGTCTTTTGTGTTCAATAATTAACCAACGAACGTCTCAGGGTCGCAGGCAAGACAATGCTTGATAACAGTTTACCTTATGGTCATTGAATATCTAAATAATAATAATTAGTTCCATGTTGCGAATAATTTATTATTACAATACATTTGAATTATGCTGAATTATCGATTATATTTTAGAATGTACTGTCCCGATAGATGAATTCCCTTGATATGGAAACCATTGAAAGCCAAAGTTTATTAAATGCTAAACCTTCAAGAGGGAAACAAAGAATTAAGTCGAAAACACTGGAAGGCGGGAAAATTGAAACTCGACACATTTCAACAACAATGCGTGTATAATCATAGAATTTGATTGATAATAAAGGAAAGGTTCCTTGAGCACCATCTTTCTCTGGATTACAATCGAATTTTGAGCTTGCCGCAAAACTGCAATTTCTGCTAAAATGGACCAATTATAAAATTTTAGTGGAATCAAAATCTGTCTTGTGGTTGTTGTGGCTGCGTATGTTGACCGCACGACGCTCACAAGCCCACGCATGACGGCATATTGTACACCCAGCAAAGTTTATGAAATTTAATTATAATTTATAATTTAAATGAACTGTATTGTTTTCCTAAATGCGAACAATAGGAATATTGCATTTTTTTCATAATTATATCGAGGAACGATTTTGACGTGAATATTCACCTTGAGTAGAAAAAGAATTTCTTGGCAAACTCTAAGCAAATTTCCAGGTGATATTTAAGTGTCGCATTTAAATAAAATTAAATCTTTCAACCAGTGGATGACTACTAACGTTCAAGAAAATGTCTGAAAAACATAGTTAACATTCTGCAATAGAGTATTTTCGCCGGTTCCACAGTGCATTGTGCGTGCAGTCAATAACAAGGACTGTTTGATATTCCGCTGACGTACCAAACCTGCGGGCTTGAGCGTCTGGTGGGCTGGGGACTTTATTGGATTTTTTGAACGAGTTTGACAGATTTTTTGCTGGAAGCGAATGAGTTTGACGCGGTGAAGTTGGACGCTCAGAAATCAAAGAAAAATAAGGGAGGGTTTAAGGGTAGATTGTTCACACGCTGGAAAAAATAACAATTATTTTGTGCCAATTTCATTTTGGGCGTCAGGATTTTAATATTAAATAAGTCACACATTAAAGGATGAAGAAAAGTATTATAAGTTTCAATTTCTGGTTACATTTTCTGGTAAATCAATAATTATAATATAGATTATTTCAATCATAATGCAAGCTGTTTGAATCCATTTTAGAATTTATGAACGATCTTAATAATAGAGCTAGCGGGAACGATCGGAATTAATTTTTATAAGAGCGATATAATTATTCAGGATTAATGTAGGTCTTCTCTTTTATTTCCCGATAATTAATTAATTATTGAGACATAATTATTCATTAATTATAATTCATGTTTATCGTCTCCTAATAATCCTTGTACTCCAATTTATCTGGTCACGCCGAGTCTCGTTAAACTGAAATTTTAGAAACAAAATTCCAGGACGAAATTAATATTCCAATGTTGTGGGCCTCTCCATATGTAATTCTGAATTGCTCAGACTGGGTCTTTGTCACTGAAATTTCAATCAAAATATGTTAATTAAATAGCTCTCGGCAATGCTCTTCTGGTTGGCGGAAGATCGGGTTTCGGACTGCGCTATATTTATGTAACGAATTTTTAGCGAAATATCAAATATTTTAATTGGTTTCGTCTATGCAGGATGCCGAAAAATTACATCACTGAAATTAAACGAAATTTGAAATATTCTTAAAGTATCTTACTGAATAATATGGAAGTTTATGGAGCCGTATGATGAATGACTTTGGTGATGTTAATATGATAAGTAATCGGACGCTGCGAGCGAAGCGAACCATGAAAGACATATTTCATTGGTGAACGAATTCAGTTTGAAAAATTTTTTTAATCAAAACGCATTGTTTGCAATTGTGTACTATGTATCATAGGGCCTGGAGGCAATGGTATTATTAATCTGAATAACCACTTCCCTGACAAAATGTGGGGTCCGCCTAGACTTCTGCACTTGAGTTAAATAAGCGACGGCTAATATTTCATTCCTTTAAATTACCTTCTCGAATGACTTGTATGTGTTTTTTCTAGGTCATTTATAGGGGGAAGAGCCACTTCTTTTCAAACATTCTGTGAAAAACTTCAAATTTTAGAGATAAATTTAGTGCGATAAAAAATACACAAAACGCATGACCGATCCCTATTGCATTTGGTGGGGATAGGCCTCTTGAAGTAGATTTCCTTCACTAAAATTAAAACAACAATATTTTACTTTTCGTTAAGAATGAATAAGTGCTGAGCTCAGATATCTTAGACGATATCTCAGCAGAATTATTCAGTAATATAATTTAAAATGTACAGTCGCCTTATCACTCACGACTTGAATTTTATAATTGAATTAAAATAAGTATTTTTCTTTAATAAGGTTCACGTGAAAACCACACAATAATTGGTGAATCGTTATAAATTTTAAAACTTACCAAACAAGTAAATTAAAATTCTATAGCTGAGGATAGAAATCAAATTATGATCCAGCATAGACTTTCAGTAAGTGTTTTTATCCAGTGTGAGTTTAAAAATAGACAAGATTGATTCTTCCAGATTTTGCCTGTTCCAGTCTCGCCCATAACGGGTTATATGACCAGGGCGGTCCTTCCAGACCTCGAGCATCACGTCGTCTACAATGCTAATGCTACGGCTGCTCACATCAGGAAGAGGCGTTAGCATTCTAATGCTAATGCTACGGCTGCTCACATCAGGAAGAGGCGTTAGCAGTCTAATGCTAATGCTACGGCTGCTCACATCAGGGAGAGGCGTTAGCATTCTATTGCTGACATTACAGTTCTGAGCGAGGTTTATCAACCGAGCTTCGCCGCGTCTTTTGAAGTCTTGAGATCCCCCTTGAGGTCAATTCAAGATTCACTGCAGAATTCTTTCGTGATTCTGAACCTGAGTGTGGTTGTGGTACACCTAGGATATATAGGTCGGAAATTATTTTATAATGTGGTTATGGATCATGAAGAGTGTTGAGTTTTAGTTTGAGAGCGTCGATCAATATATATGAAAGTTTTTATTTCAAACTACTTGAGAAAACTACTTTACGACTCCCATCAAAATTATGGTAATTTTTTATATATAAGGCTTAGTAACAATTTGACGATTTTTAAGCTTATGATGTAGCGGTCTTGGATTAAACGTTATTTTATTGTTAGGTACCAGGCTTGTATCAAATAAATGTATTGTAAATTTAGAATTATCCAACGTTAGAAATTGGTAATTTTTTTACACTTTAGAGGGTATTGGAACCTTGATCAGATATTGCGTGTAGTCAAAGGTAGCCGTATGGACGTGGTCTTAGAGCATCTTGTGTTTTATGAAGCTTGTCCCAGTAAAATGAAAATTAAATGCTGCTGCCCATTTGTCAATCCATGAACGTGAAAAAAATTCTTCAGCTCTCATGGTTGAAGAAATCTATTAATGTAATGTGTTGTCTCGTACAATAAAGTACTTTACTGTAAACGTGGTTTAATGAACACTAAACTTGCGACTAAACCTACAATAATGAAGTAACAGTTTCACTGGAATTAGAATCTTCTAAACATTTATTAAATATATTTTATCGAATTATTGATCCTGAAGGCTATGACATTATGAAATTGACTATCCGCTTTCGTGAACAGAATGCTGGGTCCGCCAAAGCTTCTGCACATGAATCGATAACCTCGGCCTGAGTTATTACGGGTGTGTTTGGCCATTACATCTCAGTCTTCAGGTCAGAATCTCCTTTCCGGCTTTATTGTCGCCAGAAATAGTGAGAAAGGTTAAACCATGACAAGTTATACCAAGCTTGCAAGCTGCCCAGAGGCTACCTCTCATCCCCTGAGCCGAACCTGACATAGAGCTTCTGATTTGCGTTCTCCCCGAGTCCTAGGCGGCACCTAACGCAGAGTCGGGTAAGCATCTGAATTTTGTAAGGGTTGTTTCAGGCCGGCCGACTGTGTCGAAGTCGTAAGGGTCATGTTGCATAACGCTGGATTCATCGAAATTACTCAACATTTTGTTATTCGAACAATTAATGCATTAGGTTATGTTTTTTTAAATAAAAACATGGGTGCGAGGAAAATGTTAGGTAGAGCGAGATTGCCTAGAAATATTGAGATATTTTAGGTTATATGTAGATATTCCATTCAGTCCCCGTTCGTGCTATTGTGTACTTGCACTGTTGAGATTTTACATGTCTATAAGGGATTTTTCCTTCAACAGACTTCTAGAATGTTTGAAGTCCCAACTTGCATAGGTTGCAGTTAAATTTCACCTATCCACTCAAAAAATAGTCCAAATCGCACTGTCTTTATTAGAGAGTGTGTGGAACAGTTTCAGAGTTATGATAAGAAGAACGAATGCGATCGCATGTTTTCATTTTATATTGTATATGTTCCAGTTCAACGGAACGATACCATAATTATTTATTTAAAGTTACATTTTGCAACTGGCCCGGCATTCTTTAACAACCCAACTCATAGTCATGCAGAATACTAATTTTTATACATATAATATGCTATGATTTTCTCGTAAGTTAATAACATAATGATAATAGAATCATTTTCCTAACTCATCTTCTTTAGACTTTTCATTACTCTTGATTGCTGCGTTAAAAATTTATCTATCGATGACTTTTAGTTAAATGTTATAGGAAATTTAATCCAATATCGAGACACATGAAACTAAACAAGTTCTATGTAATTACTTGTAAAACGCTAAATCAAAGACATCAATGTATATGGCTTCTTGTTGTTCAGAAGTAAGGGCCAATATTGTACGCTTAGTGTGTGTGTGTTTTTTGTGAAAACTCATTTCATTTCACACGTGGAAATTGGCTGCGTGACTACAATAATTACTCTCATAACATAACATAACATAACATAACATAACATAACATAACATAACATAACATAACATAACATAACATAACATAACATAGTGATATCGGCGCTGAAGTGTAGGCCTGATGTGGCCTGTCGCCGATTCTTTTCCTTTTCGTGCCTTGTTCATAGATCTAAACTCGTGTCATTTGACCGGATCTTTTCATGAATGGCGATAGTTTGAAGTAGCTATACCAGACTTCCACCGGGTTCGATAAGGAGCTAGGCATTTCAAATCTGAACATATATTTTTCCATAGCTTTATCTAGTCTGTTCTTGAACGCGTGTTCGTAAAATTGTTTGATCCACCATGCCATTGTTCGTAAAATTGTTTGATCCGCCTACCTGTACACAAGCAGCGAATTAATGTTTCTGTAATATTCGAACCACAGGCTATTGTACACATATCTCAAAATTATCTACATACATGTATATATCATTGTCATTCTGTTGTAGGGCGTAATTTTTAACAATTTTTTTTGTAGATTGTATTATTGTGAGTTCGCCTTTCACACGCTAGCCTTGTATCTTATTATGATTTTGGTAATTAAAGTATTTCCTCATTAATGAATTAGGTGTTGTCATATTTTCTCATTTTAATTTAGCGGATTTCTCGCTGTGACGATGTGTCGTCAGTCAGTGACGGGTTGATCCGGGAATTTTTTAGCGGTGTTACACGTGTGCGGACCTTCTAACCAAGTTACGCTGGTCGTGCCGCCCGAACACTCTTTATATGTGTAACTCTGCTTGTTAATATTCTCTGAATAAAGCCCGTTAACTGTTATTTGTGCCACGTTTCATTGAACCAACGGAACGAACGATCCGACAACAATTCGCATCCAAAGCTATTACATTTTCATCTCCTGATTTTATTTTAGCGGCTCTTTAATATCTGTATCCGAAGCTACTGTGCATTTGTCTCCTAATATTATATATAAAGTAATATATTAATATATTATAAAATATTATGTTTATTTAATATTCGCATCAAAAGCTACAGGTGCATTTGTCTTCTAATATTAATGACGCTTCTCGTGATGACGCCTCAAATATTCCGTTCCTGTCGCGTCGTCAACTCGCGTCGTTACGGAAGTTTTCACTGAAAGTTTTTGCCTTGCAAAAAATTGGCACATGTTACACGGACTCAGTTTCAGTTTCCCTGTTAGCTTCAACTTTTAAATGTAATTTGTCTGAAATCAGGATAATTACAGAGAATTTTCTAAACATAAAGATTTCATCTTTGCTATTTATTTTGCTCCAGTTATTTTTAGATGATGCAGATGGATGCTATTAATATTCACACATGAAATCTGGCGTTAGCTATTAAAAAGACTCCACATGCAAGCATTTTGAACAGATGAAGTGTTATTCTAGTTTTACCTTGAAAAAGTAACTACATGGTGGCATAACCACGGACAAATACCTTTGTGGTACTCGAGTATTATGTGTAACCGGAGACATTTTGTTCCATAGAAAATCCTTATACAAAATTATTAAAATGTATTGATCAAGATTCTATGCCTAAGAGAATAGTTCGATTAGAGGCCATGCACTTATTGCTCGATCAGTCGTTGGAACCGTGAAAACATTCGCTGAGATTTATGCTGAAAAAACTATGTAGAAACATTTTTCTAAATATAACACGTTGTCATCTGGTGATTCTGGAAAATAACATTATCACTAATTATATTGATGTGGATAGTCCACAAAAACATCATCTGAAACTTTTTCCGGGAAATGTTCCAGTTGAACATTGGCTAAAGTGAAATTTTCATTGTAACCTCGCTGAAATGTTCATTAGTTCCTGAATGACCGGATAAAACTTGAGGGAAACAGAAAAAATATTTGAACGTTGTAGAAGTTGTATTTCATATTAAAAAATTTGATTTAAAAAATGTAAGGTCTTCTTCTCAACTTACATATGTTTAAAGATTACCTCTGAAGGCTTCGGTTTAGAATTTCCCATGCAGCTTTCAATGCCATCCATGTGAATCTGGCATTATTATTGAATTATTCACCTGGATTTTGAGCTTCGTAAAATATTGTAATGAATTCAAAACCTAGAGAATTTCACGAGCCTAAATTTGATACAATATGTTCACTTTGGTATTAAGCTCAAATCTCGTACATCTTATGCTAATAACTAAAGCCGATCTGTGAATTGAGTAGAAGCTTAATAATTTGAATAATACCCAGTAATACTTAACAATATTGAGGCTGTCGTTTTACAAATTTCTGGAGCGGGTTTACTGAGTTCCTCTCCTAGGAATTTGCAAGTATACCCGGAGTAACTGACATCTTTCTATCCAAAAATGCATGAGGCAGATAAGCATATAACTCATACCGTTGCCGGACCATGGTACCTTCTCAGATATTTGCGCGAAAGAGAAGCTAGATCGTCAACGTTTAATGACACTAAATTATATACACAATATGAAATTTGTGCCTTGAGTTCCGCAGGTCAGTTTAGATAGAAAGTAGCAGTGTTGCTTTGGGCAGAATTCAACGTCAAGCTGGGGACCGAATTCAACGTCGACCGTGCTAGCATTAAACTTCGGTCAGGCGTAACTCAACATAGACATGGAAAAAACATATGGTATTCCAGGACAGGATTCAGCGTCAACTGAGGCAGAATTCATCACCGACTTGGGCATAATTGAAATAAGTTGCACATAGACCAGGAAAAAATTTAAAGTATTCCTGGGCAGAATTCAGAGTCCTCATGAGTGGAATAACTCTAACTATATTTAACTATTTTTTTAAACTAACTATTTAACCGAATTTAACATGAACTGTTCGCTGTTACGCTGCTGTGACAAGACACTGAAATTTTAAAGGTTACATTGTAAAAGTTCAGTTGGAAGAAATGTGTGTTGTCTGGGCTACAAGAAAATCCCTTCATTATCCATTTCCAATCAAGGATTAGTTATTGGTCGTTATATCTCATTTCTTAAATCTACGTTTCCTTTTTGTATTTTATCATTATTCAGGTGGTAGATGATTTATTATACTGAATGATGAATTGAAAGATAAATGGAAACATATCAAGATCGTAAACAATTAGTTTGAATAAGGCATTTTGGTATTGAGTCAGTGATTTGGGAGCTGGCGGAGTTAAAAAATGTGATATCAGCTATGTTTGGTTGCCATTAATTCTAGCTAGGCATAAAATTAAATACACAAGGGAATGTTTTTTTAATCGTGTGACTTATTTGGCTAAAAACACATGATATAATACACATTTCAAGGTAGTATTGCTATAAATATGCATTATTTTGTTTCCATTTAACGGTTATTTAATCTTTTTTGATGCAATACAATAATATAGCAGATTGAGTGGTAATCTATGTTATAGAACATTCGACTCAGGAAACTCGTATCTCGGCACCTGACTGCTTTTGCACTACAAATCAACATTGATTATAAAACTAGCACGACACGTGCACAAGCATTGATTACCAACTATGTCGACATCTATAGAGTGCAGACAGTTGTAATCAGGGGCAGCGTTTCCATTGATCCATTTTAAATCCATGTAATTACTGTCATTATATTCCGGTGCTCCATAATGGAACAAGATCATCCAGACTTTGCTCTCCAGCAACCAGCAATCATATGAGTCATGCATAGACATTTCGTAGTTTTTCGTGTTTCTTGTGCTTAGCTTGATCATTATTTTGATTTAATTATCGAAAAAAATATTTTAATAGAATTTCAATGGAAATAGATAGAATACAGACTGAATTTATTGACCAGCAGAAATACATAACGTGCTTATAATAAAATACGCCAAAGCTTCACATTCATCGGTTATTCAGTTCTTGTACGATCAGTGCAAGAAGGGAATGCGAGTTTCGTCCAAGAGAAAAAGCAGCGCCTGAAGTTCAAGATGTTCCTCGTATATTTCCCTGCCTAAGAAAATCTAATGCTAAATTTCGTTTGTATAACATGTTAGCTATTCTGGAGTGATTCAGTTTTTTAATAAAAATGTTGAGCATAACGTCCACCCAGGTTCCTTCTCTCTTTATTAGTCAAAATAAAAAGTGAGATGTCACAAAGAATAGCGATTAAGTTATAACAATAATTCGATGCAAAAACAGCAAGCCATTTCCAAACCCTTCAAATTTATCGTTTCGTTATAACCTTTGCATCAAGAGAAACTCCATTATTTTGGACTCGAGACTTGGGAAATGCTATTAATAGTTTACAGAAAACTCGAAATTCAACCAAATTAATTTCCTGATTGCTTCTGATACTGAATAAGGCTTGATTCACACCATTCTTCCGGGCACCTTCCAGGCACATGCCAGTCACGGTCCAGTCCAATATTCTTTAATGCATTTCTATAGGAGCATTCATATCGTGAAGCAACAATATCGTGATCGTGGCTGGATCTTGCCTGGCTCGGTTTGTGCCTTACACGGCTGGTGTAAATGCTTCTATAGAAATGCGTTAAAAAATCGTGGACTGGACCGTGACTAGCATGTGTTGGCAGTATGGTGTAAATCGAGCCTTAATGATCATATAGACGAGTCATAGGGGGTGGTGATTGGAGTGGGTGGGTTGAGTGGAGCAAGGGGCTGAGTGGCATGAATGGGTTACCTGGTATAAATGTGGTGGGTGGTTTTACTAATGTGAATTTGTTGACTGGGGTGAGTGGGTTTGTTTGCTGTGAATGGTTGAGTAACAAGAGAGAATTGAGTTCAGCCCATCAGTGATGGCTCAGCCCCCAGGGGCAGAAGGAAGAGCGTGTCACAAGACTGCGAACCGGCCTTCCCTCGCCGCCCGATCGCTTGCAGTCTCTGTGCACTGCTTTTGTACACGAAAAATGACGAGCGAATATATTGGAGCATTTTATACCTGAGTGCTTTTGAGAGTGCTGAGTACACGCCTCAACGCTTACACTACACGGGCTTCGTAGTTTCGCATTATCATGCTTCAATATTTTGTGTCATTCTTATTTTTCAATTCACGGGGGCTAAATTTTGTTTTTAGTATAGGTAATTGATTTTCGTATCATTACGAAACATATGATTGGGTTAGTGAAGAGTACACAAGGAAAGTTTACTTAGAACACCTCGAAAAGCAAGAACATTACAAAAAGCGATAATTGGCCGGACTTGCCATGAATTCCAATGTCTACGCAACACTATCATACAAGTTGAATGAGTCGGATTTGATCCTGGAAAATTTCCGGCATCGCGTATGCACGGGTCGGAATTGTTGTTTTCGGTAGAAGCTGTGTTGTGGCGGAGAAAGTCCAATGCGTTCACAGCGAAAGCACGTGTGTTATTTGAGCGCTCTAAAGAACTGTTGAATTTATTGTCGAAGGATAAGCATTTGCATTTACTTAAAATAATCATAATTGAAAGTTTGATTCCTTATAAACACAACTGGCGTATGTTGCGGTCGGAATTGTTGTTTTCGGTGTCCCATTATGACGGGCATTATCCCATAGCCATAGGCACTACACTGTCGAGTGTCGACTGTCAGTCTGTCACGAGACACAAAAATGCACCAGGTGTCAGGTGCATGGTATTTTATAGCCATTTTCTCAATTTATTCTGAGTGCTAAAATTTGTTAATGAATACATGGAGAAAAACATCCCCCAAGAAAAGTTTGAATACAGATATGTTTTTTTTTATTATGTGCCTTCACAGCTTCACTAACCTTTTGGAAAATGGAAATATTGGGTTGATTTTTCCAAAAATCACGAGTGAAACATGCTAGGCTAACAGGCAATTTTTTAAAACAGTGTGCAAAATTGTGCACACTATCGTCAACCATGGTGGTTTTTCAGGAAATCCTTGGGCATTTAGCCCCAGTGCCGCCCCCAGCACTCCAGCAGGCACACTGTGGCGCTCCAAAGCAAAAAAAAAAAAAACTTGGTAGATCTAGGTTTTTTGCTTCCTGCTAGTTTTCTAGGTTTTTCATTAACAAACTGATCCTAATTTAAGGGGACTGGCTACCCTAAAATTTTCAATTTTGGCGTTTTTCGGTTTTTGTGCTCATCTAAAAGCTGGAATTCTGCTCTTTCCAATGGTACCACTGCCATCGCTGTATGCCAATATTTACGTTCATGACGTCTCTTTAAAGGGAAGCGGGTGGGAGAGTTCTTTAAGTAATTATATATAAAGTAATTAGCTGCTGAAATTTTTGAATATAGTTTCTACTTGAGTTGTGCTGCAGTTACATGCTTAGTCTCATCTTAAAGCTGACATTCTGAGCTTTCCAACGATACTACTGCGATCCTAGTATGGAATATATCTACTTGGCGAGCCGCGACTATATTTTTCGAACCGTGGTTTTATGGATTTGCCAGCCGTGATTCCATTTCTACGAGCCGTGATTCTATTGCACCTGTCTCTTATACACATCTAGATGTGTATAAGAGACAGGCATCACTGCACCGTGCAGTGCATCACAGGACACTGCATCACTGCACCGTGCAGTGCATAACAGGACACTGCACCACTGCATCATAGGACACTGCATCACTGCACCNAAAAAAAAACCTAGGTAGATCTAGGTTTTTTGCTTCCTGCTAGGTTTCTAGGTTTTTCATTAACAAACTGATCCTAATTTAATTTTTTCAGAATGGTGCACTGAAAGCAGAAATCGGTCAATAATTATTGCCAAGAAAGGGAGAACTGCTACGAGACTTACGCGATGGAGCCATTTACAGGAGATATGAGAGTAGATTATGCATGGAATCAGGATTCAGGAATGATCACGATTCACGAATAAATATTACTTACTAAGTTACTATGCTCAAAAAATGAAGACTAGTTTAGTCAGTTATCAGTAATCCATTCGACTGAGTTGAGGAAAAACTGGAGATCGGAGTAATAACAGGCTGAACAGCACTTAGCAATCAACACGCGGACTATAGATGTAACGGACTATAAACGAAGGACAGTAAGGTAGACAACACTTAAAAGAATTTTGCACGCGTTAAAAGGGTCGAAAGCCTTAAATTCAGTCACAAGCCTTAAAGCTTAAATATATATTAATATTTTTGCTTTCAAAACATACATTTATCTCCTATGTATATTGATTATCGGCTGCCATTCTGCAACAAAATAATGTGTCAATCAATCTAAATAGTCATGGCACATACAAAGATAGGGTGAAAATATATAGAGAACAAAATTATAACCTAAGCCCAACAACTCATTGCTATTTGAATTAAAAACTCATTAAGCAATTCAAGTGTTTTTTTCCTTCCTAATTTTTATTTGTTCATAATTCTCTCATTTAATAATTTTATCACAACGATTATATCCTTGACTTAAGGTTTGTTTGAACTTTGAAGAACTTTGAAGGGCGATGTTAAGAAAATTCTGGTAAATTTTAGTAGACCGAATCGACAGTTCTGAGACGAATTTCCACTGAAAATATTCCACGTATACTTTTTTTAAATTGAAACCAATCTTGACCTAATAAAATGAAGGGTAGTTTTTTTCGATATTATTCGAACTTCGAAGTAGTTCCCTTCGATATTATCTAGCAAATTAATGCTACTTTTTACCATCTGCGCACGCATGAGTTTGTCAAATAACAACAACAAGGAGATAATTAACAACTAAATTATGTAGGTATTGACGTTATCATTTTTCGTGCATTGTCATAATTTTTTTATCGATTGATTTCATTCAGCTTCAGTTTGATTGACAATGAAATCAAACTTTCAGTTTGATTTCATTGAAAGTTAATTTTTAGCCTCCTTACAGATGAGAAGCCAAATAAAAACAAAGCTATTTATTGACATCTAAATAAGTATTGACATCATTAATTAATTACTATCATTATATAAGAAAAAATCTAAGGAGATTATTTAAAAATGTAATGGAATAATGTAATTCTCACATGAAAAATTGTTTTCATTTCTTTTTAAGAGAACTCGATCGTCGAGTTGCATCCTCTTATTCACTTTAAGTGGTGACTGTGGTGTCAATAATCTTCTACCATTGAAGTGTCATTAGAGTGGCTTTTTCTATTTTTATAAGTTGAAACGTGCCATAGGTAATGTTTAAATAATTTCTTATGAATTTTAATATTAGACATCTGCCTTTCTTCAAGTATTTTTTAATTTTACTGAGTATTTCAGTTTAAAACTTGTATAAACAATCGTGAAGTGCAATACAGCTCGCCATTGTACCTGTCAACAAAACATTTACAAATTAAAAGCAAAAAGCAGTAAATTTTATGAAGAAATACGTGTAACTGAGGTCATAATTATTATTAGCGAAAGTTTTCCTGTGCATACCAGTGTCTGTTTAAGGAAGAATGTTGCTTTTATTAATTTATAAATGATCTTGAAGATTAGAGTCATTTTGCGTTCCATCAGTAAGTTAAGACTGTGTTGGCACTCTTAAGTCTATTTTGCATTGGTATACCGCTTGCATGACGACTGCTGTGAGCACACTCTTCATTGCGCAGCTGGCAGCTGCACTCGCAAGCAGTGTTATCTAGACTGTCAGCGTGGGAGATTGTTTGCCGGAGGCTGCGGCCTGCGAGCCGCTCCTCTAATTTAAGTTTGGCATTCACAAAACTCAAATTACCAAGGTAATTTAAAATTGATTTGTAATTGCACCATGCCGTCAACTGGGGCTACTCGGGACAATTTTGAACGTTTTTCATTCATAACTTCTTACCATGAAACATTTCATAAACAAGTTTAGGCTCATTTCAAAGCTCTGTGCAAGGGCTTTCACATGGCTTCTCAAAAAAAAAATCCATATGTTATTCGTAAGGTGCCAGAAGCAAAAAAAGTGTCCCGAGTCCGTCGAACGGGGCTACTCGGGACACTTGGAATAAAACTTCATTTTAAAACATTTGAAGCATGCAGAGTGTACTCATCCATTACTAACAGCACTCTGAAGTCCTCCTCTTTCATTGTAGATGTTGTAGAGGTAGAATAAATGACATTTTCTGTGATTTTTACTTATGATATTATCAATCACAGATATGATCTTATATGATATTATCAATAAAGGATTACCATATACATTAATTACCATATTATTGATGCAATATTACCGTATCCATGAACATGACATTGAGAATTTACAACAACCTTGTCCACTGCAAGCTTCATATCAGCAGCCTGTATGGTCAGATGGGGTAAGACAGGACCGAAATCACTAACAAGCCTGTAGCATCTATACCATGAATAACTAATAAACCCTAAACCTATCACAAAGTGTAGTTATGCAATGGGCTTCTAAGCTACAACTCAGACGTTTTGCATCTAACATAGGTAGTTTTCTGTACAGATTAAAAAAAGTGAGCTGGTCCCATCTTACCCCATTGGGGTAAGATGGGACCAGGCTGGGGTAAGACAGGACCAACTGGTAATTCTTATGTTACAAGGTTACTAATAAAAGTACAATTCTGATATTCAATATTATCCATCTAGAAACACATTATTTGATTAAACAACCACTTGTTACTGTTTTGTGTTGTGAGAAGTCAACTCCAATATCAGTCACATTGGAGGTTTTGTCAGGAGAAAACTTTGTTAACATTAAATGCAGCCATATGATCCATTTAGTCTTTTGAGCAAAAAATATGGATGATATTATATAGCTGGCATAGTTAATTATCATTTTATACTTTTGCTTGCAATAATAAGAAGTCCAAGAAACTTGCAAGAAACTCCAGTATTTTAGCAATAATGCCTTATTCGAGATTGAAATTTTCAAAGAAATTTGGTGAGAGTGAGCAAAAAATAAAAATTTTGACCAAAATACTCCAGTTACTGCATAATAATATATTAATTTAAAAACTATTTTTGATATACTGTAGGGTAATAGAGGACCATTTGTGGGTAAGACTGGACCATATGTGGTGTAAGAGAGGACCATTTGTGGGGTAAAACAGGATCATTTAGTGGTCCCGTCTTACCCCATGTCCGGTCCGTTTTTACCCCATTTTAGAATACATGTCAGGCAGTGATGGTAGCAGGTAGGAATGCCAAGTATGTCTCAAAAGTTGCTTATTACTTGAGGTTACCTGCCTACATCCACAAACATGGCCAAAAATTTTTTTTCATTAGACAGAGCTTATTTCCTAAACAGGGTTAACTATTTTGTGACCCTTCTTCACGTAGGTTTTCTTCAAAAATTAGCCAGAAATTCAATATTTGCAGAAGAGGGTTGAAACAAACACTGAAATGACAGGCAATGATTGCTCTAACATATACTTTTGTCAAAATAAATTTCGTGCAATTAGAATGCACACCATGGGCTGGTCCTTTCTTACCCCAGGAAGTCTGCGATCCTGTCTTACCCCATTTGACTATATCTGTATCTGTAAGCTTACAGGATGGCTTGTAATTTCACACCATTTTAATTGGTTTAAGTGAATTTACTATAAAAAAAGATTGTGAAAAACATACCTGAAACAGAAAGGAATGTTTTAATGACAACCATCATATGTTATGGAGAAATAAATCATAGTCTAGGTCAATTACTTTTCATTCTATGATGCCTGGTGCACAATTCTATATATGACATTCTACTCACAATTTTGTGTTGACCAATGATGCACTAATTTTTCGATAAGTGAAATTTTTTTCACTGAGAGCGGTAAATGTAATCAATATTCTTTGTTTTTGATCAATTTTTTTAACTGGAGCCTTTGCTAACTGAGGTTCCACTGTAAATGTGTTTATGGGGGTGTCCCGAATAGCCCCGGTTGGTGTCCCAAATAGCCCCGGGGGGTGTCCCAAATAGCCCCGGGGGGTGTCCCGAGTAGCCCTGCCATGCGGAAATGGCCGCCATTCTTTTTGGATTGAGGTATGTAAATTCTGCAAATAAAGTTGTCATGCTGACACATGTCTGCCACTTTTTTCTAAGAGAAATTTTTTAATACGGCAAATATTTTTTTTACAGACTTTAGCAGAAGTAACTTTTCAAAATTTTGTTTTTCACCATTTTTTTCAGTAATTTTTCAAAGCTAGTAAATGTAGTATTTTTTAACTTCCTTTATACTACATAGATAGGAAAATGTTGATGTTTACGCCACTATATTTAGTTTTGAAATATTCCAATTAGTTTTGCTACTAAAACAGTTTTATGCCATGTCGGAGGACTGTCCCAAGTTACCCCGCCCGCCTCGAGTAGCCCCAGTTGATGGTATATTTTTCAATGGCAAAGGAGGAAGAGAGCAATAGGAGTGGGTGAAATTATCTGTGCAATTGGGAATTTCAGTCTTCTTTGAATGGCTTTGGTATAAATTCTACCTAATTTTCTAAACTCTAAGGAAATTCTATGTAAGTGCACAAGTACTTACAGGAAAATTTTGTGAGGAATAGAGATTTTTATACTAATTGATTCTGCCTATATGAGTCTGTCTTCACTGAATCTCTTTGTTAAACATTACACCAAGCTTTAAGATAAAGTTAAGAGATACTTGACTAAATGAAGAAAACACATTTAAAAAAATTAAAAAAAAAATAAAAATAAGAACTATGTTAGGAGACAACTATCAAATCCCTGTAGCCAGGGTAAAATTTACTAGGGGTAGTTTATAAAAAACGCACACATTATTTTTGATATAAAAATTTGATACTAGATATTCATTTTTTATTTAGCTGATAATAATAACTCGATGCCTTCCAAAGAAGTTCTTCTCAACGTCTGATGTCTTGTGTAAGCGACCTCTTGTACAAGTGTCATTGTTTCTGTTGCTTTTGATCTGTCACTCCATGTCACATTGCTCTTCCTTTTATTAGTGAATTTTAGATTTTGTTTTGCCTATTGCAAATCTTAATTTACAGTCATTTTGTAAATATGTGCAGACCTTGTACATTTGATATCATATCTAAATAAAATTCAAAACCTTATAGCTTTCAAACTTTGAATTTAGACAAGCATTAGTGCTTCCACAATATCCATTCTTTCTCGTTGTCATGGCCCCTCCTTTTTGCTAGAAGAGGGGATAAGTTGTTCCCATCAAACCACCATCAAACAGGTAATAAAGGACAGGTGGGGGAAATCGGGCCAGTTTAGCATTTCATAGAAATGTTGTAGCAGGCTAGCAGCTAAACTAGTTGAAATACCTATTGCAAAACTAAAAAAATTAGCTTAACGTTAAAGGGAGCATGTGCCCTGAAATCTAAAAAATCATGTTTTCTGTGGTATGATCTCTTTTTGTAGAGAAAACGATTACAAAGAAACTAAAATGAACTACACCAAGGTAGCTTTCATCGTTTTTTTTGTGAGATCATTTATAGCTTTTATAAATTGCAATTTTATACTAAATTTTATTTATATTTCTTTGAATTTTGACCCTTTTTTTTATAGATCATTATTCTTGTTAATTGCATAGTGTTTGCATTCGTTTGAAAGCTGCAAATGCCACGCTTTCAATAAAGCAAACCCCATGGATGTACATGCAATATTTTTTGCGTTAGGCCGTTTTAAGTCTAAAGAATAAGTCTAAAGATGCTTAATGGTACCCAAAATTCAAGTAATTGGCAAATGGAAAAGCTTAGGATACAGTATCTAGCATTTTTTGACATATTCATATTTTCTACAAGTTTTTACTTATTTTTGACTGTTACAACTTGAAAACCTATCTCCTCCTACAATTTTTCAGCTACAGCAATGAGAGATATACCATTCAATTTATAATAAAAATCTTAATAGATCAACTGCACATTTTTTTCCTTTTTGTTTTGATTATACTTATATTGAAAAAATGGGTCAAAATTGAAAAAAAATAAATTTCGAAAAAATCAGAAAAAAATTAATAAAAAAATGTAACCAGTGAACAGATGATTGCTAGATATGGTCTTTATGAATCAAATGATATGTTTCTTGATGTTGTAGCTTGAAAATCGTAGGAGATAGATTTCTAAAGTTCCTTTTTTTTACATTTTCTATGAATTTCACATTATCTTTCATTTTTTAGAAAAATTCACACAAGCAAAAAAGTTCTCTCTCTCTATTTTACATATGTGCACCAAGTTTCATGATGATCCTTTTGTAAATATAAAAGTTTCCATTTTGTGGACATGCTCCCCT
>NW_025942459.1:0-1681 GCF_000764305.2 Hyalella azteca
ACACAGAATTATAGGTCATCTTCACAAATGTGATGAATTATAATAATCTAATAATTTTCTTTTTTCCATAAAAAAATAAAAGCATTTCTTCAATAAAATGTCTAAATGAGATTTTAAGTTTACTGATGCAATTAGAACCTTACTTGGCTTTGATATATCTTGGTGATAAATCTAAAGCTAGGTTCACAAGGAATTTAAAAGCAAAGAAAATGCCAAGAAAATTCACCATCCATATTGAAGATGTTTTCAACATCAATCTGGTGAATTTGCTGGGCGTTTTCTTTGCTTTTGAATTCCTTGTGAACTTGCGATATAAGCAGACTAATAATACAAGTACTAAAGCTAGGTGTATCTAGGATACTCCTAGTCAGCTCGTGTTACAACGCACAAGATGAAGTCCCTCCAAATTTTCTGCCAGTATCTTTCATGGCATATCATATCTATGTATACATATTCTAGCCAGGGCAGCCCCACTGCCTATATTATATATTTTACAACATTATAATCAAATGCTTCCATATAAAGTCAATTAAAATTTTTTCTTTTTGTCTTTTCTGGTCACTTCATAATTTATAGTTTCCTGATTATATATGCAAGTTTGATTGAGGACAAGAGCAAGCTTTTTATTAAGAATCTTTGTATCTGTTTTTTTCAACAAGTCAAACAAAATTTCTTCAGAAGATCAAAAAAGCACTCTAGGTTTTAGTCTTACTAGCACGACACAAATTCTTACTACTTACTATTAGGTTCCGCTAGCACATCAATTGAGCTGGAATTGTTAAAAAATGGATGAGCATCTCATGTAGCCCTCCCAATCACCAGACCTAATTATTTTTTAGCATTTGTCGTCAATTCTGGAGATGCAAGTCAGAAGTCAATAACAGCAGCCATTGTCTTCAGAAGAGCTGGAGGAAGTTTCAACTGAAGAACGGGTTAAAATTCCTTTGGAGACAATTTACAATTTGTATGAATCAGTTCCTTGGTGAATTGAGGCTGTCCATTGCCCATTAGTAGGTACACTGATTTTTGATTTCCCAGTGCAAACAAAAAATATTGTTAGATGTATTGATTCAACTAATAAGAAAATTGTCTATATTATAAATATACGTTTAATATATATGTATATTATATACATGTGCAACTCAAAAATTGTAGGATTTTTGCTGCTCATGTTTGTTCAACTACTTCAGCAGAGTGCATAAACCACAAATCTCATTAATCCAACTCCATATACAGGTAGGGATGGTAGCACAATAAATTTTGCTGTCCAAGTTTTATTGCACCAGATTTCATGATAATCTCTTCACAATGATGATAATAATACAGTGTCAGGATTATAATTATAATAATAAATGCTATTGATGCAATCATTGAAATTAACTAATCCAGTCATTCCTAGACTTTTCTAATACAAAGACCCTTTGGGTCTTTTGGTAGGCAGTACCCAACTTCTCACAACCTTCACAAGTTCACAGTTAAAGGTTTATGGAGAAATGCATTTTTTTCTCTATAAGTTTGTTTCATTGACAGTTAATGGTAACAAAAATAGCAATACAAATTATTAAAATTTAAAAATTGATTCAAGTTTTAGGTACCATATCAGAGAACAAAATAATGTGGGCACATAACAAGTAAATTTTCTGATTATACAAACAATTTTGTGCAAGTGTGGAAATGCACA
>NW_025942460.1:0-67511 GCF_000764305.2 Hyalella azteca
TCTTATTGAAGATCATGGTCAAACCTACGTCTTGAAAACTAATATTTTCTGTAAATAAATATAATGAAAACGTTCAATTAATGAGTATCTAAGATACATCATCAGCCAGTGAGTGGCCACCAAAAACTCGATAAAATTTTCAATAATCTTTAATCTTGTAACAACTTACGACGAGTGGAATATGTAAGATTATTAAATGCGATCTCTTGAAAATGAAGTTTGTCAATTGTTCAGTTTTATACAAAGATTAAATTTTTGCAGAATTCCAAGTTTAAATGGACAATGATGAAAAACAGATTGAGACTAACGACGAGTAAACGTTCATTTTATAAAAACCATGCTGATATTGGAGAATATCAGCCAAAGGATAAGAAATAATACGATGACATCAGCGCGGCTATATTAATTTGAATATTTATGAATCTTTTGCGTTCAAGGCAACACATTTTTGTTCCATGGCCTGCATCACTACAAGGTATTTAGTCCATAGTCACGCACCACCTCGCGTGATGTGCACGCTGGCAAATACAGCAACGAATAATCGTGCTCAGTTCAGCAGCAATTAATATAATGGCCGCCAGAAGTCAGCAAGGCTGGCGATAAGAGAGTCTTTACAAGAGTCGGTCTCGAATAGATAACTATGACATGGAGGAGTCATGGTGGAATAAATTGCAAAAGAAGATAAAAAACAACAATAATAGTAAGATATCTGCTTGAGTATTGTCTTAGCTTAGTAATCAATAGATTTACATTTTTATTCGGTAGAACTGAGCTTTCATCGAGATGTTGAGTACTGAACACGGAAAAAATTATATTTCATTGCGCATGTATTTCTGAAGTTATTAAACAATTTGATTAACCTTAGAAACCCCCAAAAAAGAGGGCGATCTAAGTTTCTAATAATCATTGGATATAAATAAAGAATATCAGCACGAGAGTTTTGAAGGCAAGTCAATTTTCCGACGTTTCTATCCCATTTATCAATGAACAAAACCAGGATTTTTATCACTCAATCCACTTAAAGAAACCTTCTTTACTGAAACGTAGGACATTGGCTTCACAACGTGGCTTCAGAATCACAATGTCAGTAAGTAATTTCCTCAAGTATCTAGCGAGAGTAAGAAATAAAAAGTTACACAAATCTATTTGTTGAGCGTACTTGTAAATCGCTTAAACCAGCTCCAGATCATGTCGTCGATGGGCTTTTTTACTATACTCGACCACTTACACAAACCATCGATCATTATGTTAGATGAAAAACAAATACAAATATTGACTTCGCTTTGCTCACGATGAGTTTTCAAAATACGCAGAAATTTTTATCAAAAATCTTGGATATAATTGAATGCGAAGTTTAGATGTTTAATGAACCGATTACTCATTATTTACAGTGATTTGTAGCAGTGATTTCGATAGTTATAGGATGAACATGAATTTTGTATTTCCCTCATCATTTGTTCAGCATTAATATTGAAACAATATTCAAAGATATGGTCATGTTCCTGATGATTTTATTATTTATAGATTCGTAACAGATTCAATAACGCACTTCTTGGAAGTTGTGAAAATGTCCTTTTCGCATTACACAAAGAACGACAAAATTGTGCACATGTTGTTTGAATAAACATGTCACTTCAGTTTTCAACTTACCGTTTCAACTCCAATAATCAACTTGTTACTACCGTCTACGAATGATGAAATTGTAAAATAATAAGCAATTTTGAGGTATCTTCACTATTTTTTGGCTAAAAAAACTGACATTTTGAGAGCAAAGTTAATGTCGTCTCAGCGACCACCTACATCACCAGTTTAAAATTCAATAATAAAATTATTTAAAAACTAACGATTAAATATAAAATAAAAAGGATTCAAATCAAGCGCATCGAAGGCAAAGCGACGTAATAAGCTACATCGTAACAATTTCAAGCGCATATGAACTATGCGTTTTAGTCAGACAAGATTTCCTTTCAGAAATCTGCAAGGACAGTCCACAGGCTCTAAATTTCAAACGGAGAACAGACGCGTTGCAATATTCTGCATTAAGGCGCACATCTGAATGAGGCGGATAGTCAAGCAGATTTCCAGAATTATAATTACATCATCGATATTCAGTCAATCTGATACGAAAGTTACGCGACGTCATTCCAAACAACGCCTATAGCAGTGTGCGCTCGTTAGCCGGAGATGACCACTTCTCTTTACGAGTTCAGGTGTGAACGCGTCAGCGTAAGACGGAATTACTCTGCGTAGCTTGTACATCACATTGATCGAATATCGAGGAAGATGTTATCGTTTATTCAGTAATTCTGCTTGTCGATTCAACTCGCTCTGCTGTGCGCCTTCACTCAAAGCAGTGCGACGTAATGTGTCCGAAAGCGCAATGAACTTTTAGCCTTCACCTCCGGTGCTGCAGATTTGAGGATCTTATGACCCATGGTTATTATTATACAATAAAATATATCTGAATAACGAGTATAGTTCGAATCCACTTAAAATTGTTAACCGCTAATTTTTAAAGTTGCTTAAATTTTACCAATCCGAGCATCAATCTCCATGTTAGCTTAGTCGTCAATATGATGATAATGAACAGATGATAGAATGGCATTCGAAACCTTTGTAACGAAATTATGGAGACTTTTAACGCTTGAAAAATATTTACACTCGTGATCAATTCTGAGTAACTCAAAAATTGAATAGCCAATAATGATTCAAACGCCAACAGAACGTTGCACAAACATTCAACAATTGTGGAGAATAAGACTCCATAACGAGCCACCAGTTTCATGATCTGAACTTTTGGACCTGTCGCGGCCTTCATGTGTTATGAAATTTATCGAAAATAGGTCCAGTTTCACCCCGTAGCAGCACATCATTTTTTAAACTTTGTGACAGATACGTAGTAAGATATAAAGACAGTTTCAAAGATATAAAGCTAGTGGATAGTCTTGTAATGGGATGAAATTAAATAGAACTATGATAAATTAACGAAAATTTTTGTAAGAAAATTGTAAAATTATGCAATTATGTACATATTTCAAAACTTTTTGTCCTGCTTAATTTGTCACATGAAATTGTGTTTACCTGTTTTCGTTTGAAATTCTGTTCAAATTCTGCCATGTTTAAAAGTTTGTACAATAACACTGTTGAATATTACAGGGTGACTTTGTTGCGCCGCACAATAGTGTCGCCCTAATTAAATTGATGTACTAAGCAATTATTATAATTGCTGGTAGTTGCCTGTAGTCCCAAATAATCTTAATATTTTTGCATACTGTAACTTATGGTTATGAAAATAGTTAATGTTATTATTAAAAAATACTGTAATAGACTATAAATTGTTAATAATAATGTATCGGTTTTGCCTTAGATGTCTATGAACCTCTAAGCATTATCAATGCTTGTGCAGAATCTTCATTCATTTAATATAACCTAGTTCAGTCATATCTAATCCGAATATGATAGACCATGGAGACAATCGCTATCTCCGGGCCAATGCATCTGTGCAGCGTGAAGTCTTTCAAATGGAGTGGAGAATTTACAGCCTGAGAATATTACATATTAACATATTTATAATTTATTACTATTAATAATTTACAGCCTGAGAATAGTGTGACAAATCGACCCGCGGCCCGTCCATTATCAAATAAATTGTGCCGGGCAGCGCCGTCCTTGTAGCAACGGAAGAACAAAACCAGATCGCGTACAATCTTTGACACAAATTATGCCTTAGGGACCTGGTCCGAGCTTTCACGTCTATGAGAAAGTTCTGCTGTAGAATGCGTTCGTAACGTCAGCTATCGCGTCCTAATTTTGTTACGGATATTTGACTAAGTTGCGTTTTTTGAAGTGATGTAGCGAGTGAGATTTTGATTCTGTGCAATGAGTGGATATAATAATAATGAATAATGCAACAGTCCTGTCTTTTTCTCAAATCTCTCTTTTAAATTAGTATACATGAACTGTAAGACAATTATTCATCTGACTTATCAGTCACGATAATTTGTTAGAAGATCGTTGCAATAAGGGTAATGCGGGCGCGAGTCAAGATTGGAGAAAGGGAAACTTATACACGAGTAAATTCTGGTGTTATCCCTAGGACGCAATTATGGTATTCTGTATAAATTTTAACAATCGAGTGCAATTATTTTTACAACTCATATTTAAATTGGTCTTGTAGACTCTTAAGCCTAAAAAAAACGGCTACATCAAATTTATTTCGGAGCAAAAAAGGGTCCGGCGAATGCACGTATCGAATTCTGTTAATACCGGATTACGAAAACCGATACTGAAAACGTAAATTGCATCTGAATAACAAAACGGTAATCAAAACGAAATTATTTATCAAACAATAGTGATCAAATAGCTTAAACGCCATAAGCATTGGTAGTACGTAGATTTATTTATTGCGTGGGCGCTTGATATCCCTGGTGTTAATGAATGATTATCAAATTAAATTAAACTTAACGAAGCTAAATCATTGCAGCTCATGAATTCATAACAAGATGAGTTCATCATCATAAAGCTAGAATTAAAGTTGTTAGCATGATTAAATTCGTATAGTGAAATTTAGTGAAACTGGAGGAAACACAGGCATGCGATGCGTTGTTCAAGTACGCATATGCTGAATAACATTAATTTCAATCATCTTTCTATGCACAAAACGAAATGAGGAAAATAAATGTCTTGCATCAATTATCCTGAAATAAGTAAAACTCACCACTCCGCATGATTTCGGAGCGATTCTGAAAGCCCGAGAATAGGTAAAAATTCTGCTGCTGCCGGGTCACATAAGTGCGCAGATTACATTCACTGTCAAAAAACTACCTGTCGATTCTGTGATTAAGATTTTCAGAACCTCTGTGGATTGGCATCCTTATCACGTCACGAGCTTCGTCTTCCAGCACAGTCAAAAATCTAATGCCCCGATGACTATCCAAAGATGGCAACCATGGTCAGCAGATCCAGCTTTATGACTAACTGATAATAATTTATCCGGTGGTAACAAAACTATAGAATATTTTGCTTACTTGAGCTACTTACTAATATACTTATCTACTTTCTTATCACCATGATTGTCAAGTCGCAGCTTCCTAACCGAGTGAACCTTCAATAGTCAGGCCGAAATAGACTTGGCTAACCAGACGTTGAAGAAATTGAACGTTATATCTGGGATGTAAGATGATATCATGACCAAGAGCAGGCTAAATATATTTCCGATCCTAACATTCCATATTTTTATTGGTATTATTATTTCATTTATTAAATTTATTATTGATTATGTTTATTAAATTAATTTATTTTATTATTGTCGGATTCTTTATTTTCATCCATTACCATTAAGCAGTTCCGTAGTTGAATTCGTTAAAATCCTGTTTTTTCGCTCAGTTGAGTAATATTTTCTTACACAGCATATAATTCCATGGAATTCTGCTTTTTGAAAACTTTGATCCGAATAAATTGAAATCAGTCAAAAACCCAAAAAATCGCCTTATGAAAATGGTAGATATATAAGAATCTAAACACCTTCAGCAAGTTTTAACTTAAATTTTCGAGGATTAAACACTTTAGAACACCTGCAATTTGGTACTTCAAGTAAGTTGGCCGAGGAAGTTCTGCATTTAATACGTGAAGAATAATTTCTCGAGCTAACAAATTCGCCTTCACCGTTGTATTCTGCGCATTTATTGATCTACTGACAGCTTATGTAAGGAAAAAAATAAATTAACAAGAAAAAATCGTGTAAATTCGATTTTTTTCAATTAAAATCTAATAATTATTCCACTCCAGGTGAAGATTCCCTGAACGCACCAGCAAAGACGCTACAAGAAGCGAGAAAGTCTTGTGAATCTGCAGAGCAGCATTTGCATTGATCACAGATTGAATTTAGCTGCCGGTGTGAAAGAGAGAACTGACTCCAAATTGAATCACTTAGCATTATTTGAGTTCAATGGCACACCTTAGACTGCATTCGAGCGCGTCGCGAGTCCCGATAATTTGCAGCTTATGGAGAAGAACACGAGATACTGTGTCACTTACGGAATTTTTCGCTGTAATTAATACTCTCTTATACTGAACTTTGGAATTCGTAAGCAAGAAGGCATAGAAATCCGTTTACATTTATCAAAATTTGCATGCCATTTGAAGTGAATCCCTTAGACTCACTTGATTGACTCATTGAATCATGACAACATAGGAAAAATTCTTCATTAAAAACCAGATTAAAATTTTACTCATTATAGCGAGCCTTAGAACGAAAGGAAGTCAATAAGATTTACTGAGAGCGTATCGATTTTTAGACAATCCCAAGTGTGTCAGCCTGACACTCATTTCTCTCAGTGAAGTTTTGCAAAAATATCGATTTCGAACAATTTTACTGGATTTGCTATAAATTTATAGATCTCTTTATTTTTTTACTAAAAAAATCCGTCGATTGGATTTCCATAATCAACAGACCAGTATCACTTCTACCAGATTACATACCAAGAGATACGAACGAGCATGGGAAACTCCGATGATGCCCCGGGAAATTGTTCCGCGATTGCGGACCGCACGTCAGGGAAGGCAGCTTTGAATTTTGCCAATACCGGGCGATTCAAAATAACGGACTATAGGATCTCTCGCAATAACGGACAGACTCGCAGTTTCCTTTCATGGAGGTGAGGGAGAAGGCCGTGGTGTTTGGTGCTTTGAGGTTACCGCATCGAGCACAGTCGGTTAATAGGAGGCGATGTTAAAGAAACGGTGAATACGGTCAAGTAATGATGGTTGATTTAAATTGAAAGCTACAGACGAACACCTCGTACGGAGGTAAAGAGTGAAGTAGCTACAGTCGAGTGCGATGCACTCGACAGCGTTCTATAAAAACGCTGATCGGTTTAAATAATGGCAGCAATGAACTCCAAAAATTGGTAGTCGGGTAAAGAGTGTTGGGAAATTAACCCGTGCAACTGAGGACATGTAATGATTAACATCTAGCGATGACCAGATTTTAAGCGAGAGGTGAGAAGGTTGTAAATGACCGCGACCTACCTCATGAGTCACATATCTTGAATTATATTTATCAGTGACAAATAAGAAGACAAATTTAATTACAAAATTAAATATTGAAGAATCATGCAAATAAGCTCGAGTCAGCACTAGGACGAAGATAAATGAAATAATTATATTTATGAAATCCGAACACGTATCCCAATCGTCAGCTGAAATTGATTAAAGACTCCAACCATGTCCCCGCCAACGAGCGCAGGAGTTAACATGCACTGTCTAAATTATATGTGATTAATGAACTTTGCAAATTTTACCAACAAACGCTATGGAAAATGTCAGGCTTGTGATTTATTGTACGGTGAATCAGACTCCAGAAAATTATATGGTGGCTCTCTAGTGGGTTTCAATTTAACGTTTTCATATTTTCTCGTAGATAGAATACCATGAGAGATTTCAAAGCTAGACAGTCAAATTATGCGCCTCACGCCTTTGTCGCGAGATAGTTAATGAAATCGTGCGTCCGGTCTGCAATAGAAAGAAGAATATTGAAATGTGTGACACCAAAAGCTAATCAGCAATATCCGATATTAAGATGTTAACTTCAGCACATAAAAGGTTAATGGCATCAAAAGTCGATTTTTGAAGTCGTCTATCCAAAATAGGAACTTTTGTTTAATTCGAGAATTGAATGTGAATATGCAAGCCCCGAGTTTTCGCTGTGATCAGACATGTGAAACCAGATGAGGAGTTGGTTAAAAATGTTTAAACTCTTTTCATCAAAAAACGAAAAGTTCAAGTAGAATCGAAATTATGAGTCAAAATCATTATAATTAGTTCGTATCATCAAACGAGCGCTACAGACAAGTTTCAATTATTCGAAGATCTTGCACTTGAACCAAAAAATCCTTAAATGCGGCAATGAAAAACTGTGAACATCGACTGAAAAATAATTGGATACTTATTAAAATAAAAATTGAACTGATCTAAACAAAGCAAACAATTATAAGAGTATCTTACAGTGGTTCCATTATTGGTTGAACGATAAATCAAGAGTGTGTGTACACAAGAAACTGCCGACTGAATCGGATACCATCATGAATTTAAAAACGAAGAAATGAACAAAAATTCACCATTTCTTTATAGGAGAAACGCATCGAAGTCCTGCTTTTAATTATCGTTAATTCAACTCATCACTCCGTCGTTTCGGCGCTTGACTACGCAAGAAATTGTGAATTTTTCTTGTATCTTCTTTGCGTTTAAATTCTTGGTAAAACAGCGATTTAAGCAATCTATAGTAATCAAAATACTGGGTACCATCATATACTATTTAAATAATAATTGTATAGAGTACTTCGCTAATGTACGAGTCGAAAAGAAAGTTGATCGAAGACCGTAACACTCATGAAGGCTTGTAATATGAAGATGATGTGAAGGAAATAATAGCGACATCGAAGATTAGGTAAATTTAGTATAAGGTGATTCACGGAAATTTCCTGTTTCGAAAGCTCAGTAAGGAAAATAACTAGTAAAGATATCATTACGATATAATTTGATTTAAAAATTCATTACCTGAATTTTTGTTTCACTAAGTTTTAAAGATGACATCAGACAAATGGCGGCCCCCATCGTCAATGCATTAAGTAAGTTGATTTTTTAAGTTCCGTTAAACTTGGAGATGGCTTGGCGTGTTTGGTTCTTCCAATGAGGAAGGGTCCTTGGACAGTCATTGTAAACAATTTATTTAAGATAACCTCATAAAAAAATCACACGGAGCCAAATCGATAGATTTCGCTGGCCAAAGAAGGTCACCTCTCAAGGAGATGAGGCTCTCTGCAAATTGTTGGCTCAAAAGATCCATTGAACATCGCGCTGTGTTGGCCGTGGCTCCATCCTTTTGGAACTAGACATCTCTGACGCTCCAGACCATCTCTGACGCTGAACCAGACATCTCTGACGCTTCAGACCATCTCTGACGCTGAATCAGATATCTCTGACGCTCCAGACCATCTCTGACGCTCCAGACCACCTCTGACGCTCCAAACCATCTCTGATGCTGAACCAGACATATCTCAAGCACTCCACTGGCATTTCGGCGAGCAATAAAATCATTTTTGCTCAGTTCTTGTTGTGTAAATCGATTGTTTTCAATTTTTAGGGATGAAATTTTCGTTTTTTGTGGAGTATTCGTACTAAACATCTTTCTAAATCCCAGAATACCAGCGTGTTTACGTGCTGAAAAGTATGGATAACGCAGAAATGCTTTTCTACCTCTACATTTTCGGGTGTTGTGGCAGCCCGTTGCTCTCCAGACCCTCTCGCATTTACACTTCCACTTGCCCTAAATGTGTTCACCCACGTAACAATTGATTTCCGATCAGGAACTCGACCTGAATGATGAATTCGGAACCGAGTACGGAATGCTCGTTTAATAGCGATAATAGAACCGTCATTGGAAAAGTACGCTTCGACAGCAAATGCACTCTGCTTACTTGTCCAATGTATGGTGGCAACTGACAAGGCATAACGCAAAACTTCATGGCCTTGCGTTTCATATGAAATACTCTCCGCCCTTTTCCTCCAACATTTGGCTATTTGGCGCGAAATACGAAACAGTAAGTTTTCGTGAATCACCCTGCATTATCTCGAGACATGAAGGCGTAATATGTAACATCCACGAGGACGATAATTTATTTCGTGGATATTCCGGACAGAGTTATAGGACAGCCTTCTAACTCAGAAGTCTCAGGCCTTTAATAGTCGACACTAGTCGATCATAATGACGATCATCACAAGGATACCTTGTCCAAAATACGAGACGAACTAGGATAGTAATAGAGAATGGCATTACCTATGTTTCAATCACACTACTTTGTTATGTTATATCACTATTTTTGAGACCCATTTCTTGTGTTTCACGTATTAATTCTCGAAATACGTGAATAATTACAAATTTTCAAGAAAGTTTCCGTTCTCCCGCAACAATTCTACTAATTCTACATTCAGCTTCATTTCAAGCATCAGCAGCTGAAATGCAGTGTTGAGCCACGTGTTCCGCTTTGATGCCAAAATCCTACATATTAAACCATTAACTAGAATTAAAATAATATGAGCGTTAAGTGTGGTTCACACAAAACATTTATCTAACATTCTAGTCTCGGAAGTGGGTCCTTTATTAGGGATGCCAAGCATAATTGGGCGACATTATTTATAAGCGAGACAAGTTAATGCCGTCGAACCGCACACGAAGCGAGGCATCATGAAAATGTGCGCCATTTGGCAGCCGCGCCGGCGATCACAACTCGCTCGAGCCACAGCCTCAAATACTGGAAGAAACACTGGGTTTCTGCTCAATTCCCCCCAGCTTCGGTAGAAAAATTTAACAAATAACAAACTGGATGATGACTAAGAACTACACTGCAACAAATTAGATTGTTTTTCTTCACCAATCAATCGGGTTTCATTGTAAATTAAACACACGGTGATATCCAGTCCAAAATTAAGGTCCTGACGTGCGCGGGAAAAAGGCATGGTAAGCGATCATGAACAAGATTTAACCGAAATACATCAAAACATCAAGGAAAGGTTCATTTTAAGCTCAAAATTCATGTGGTCGTCGTTGTACTGCTAAATAATGCGCAGTAATACATATGGGTAAAATGGAACGGCGGCCAAGCGCTTCCAAAAGCAAACCAGCATGAACACACCTAGCANATATTACTTGATAATTGAATTTGGAGATTGGTCGTGCGACTGGCCACGAGTCCGGCCGTAAATTTACCCGAGACGTCTTAGGTTTCTAGTGCTGAAACAGTTAAAACAGCTCAAAAACATATTGGCTCACTAAATGGGGTTCTATTTGTGAAATACACATTTGTGTTTAACATTTATTTATTGAAATTGCAGCGTACTAAATTTCAAGAAAGAGGCGTACGTTTTATATGTGTCTGTGGGGGGCGCTAGAAATTCACAAGGGAGCCAAAGGGGGCGCCAGCCTGAAAAAGTTTGGGAACCACTGCTCTACAACCATTGTGTCTCCTTGAATTCAATTTAAATGCTTAAAGCGATTGCGCTGCCCGAGGGCGACTGAAGCACGCACGATCTAATTTATGTTGCCTGTTAACTGCGTTGACGCATTGCGCCGCTCCATGTTATTATCCGTGTTATTATGCGCCGCTCCACCTGATAGTTCACATGTTGTGATGCACGTTGTTCCAGTTTCACGCGAGGCTTTCAATCTGCGTTAGCTTTCCCTGTTCATTTTCCCCAGTAAATTTCAAAGTTAATCTTTGAATCTAACGATGATATTGAAGGACTAGTATAATTCCACACTGATGATATTCTAGCTCCCATTTTAAACTTTGGCTCTGAAATAAGCACAAAATTGTTCTCTCGTCAACTTTTCTATTTTTTCAATCTCGCAAAAATAAATTTATATCATTCACGGTGTGTTTGGAGCTAAATTTCAGATAAATATCAGTGCATATATTACTGAAGATATTATTCTAGATCAGACAAGTATATTATATTATATCAGCCACGGCAACTGGTGCAAAGTATACCTTGCCGCTTACATCACATATACCACAAAATCTGTTTCATCTGTGTGAAGGCGATCTTCTATAATATATTTTTGTTGTCTTTATTAATACCAGATGAAAACTACACAAAAGATAAATTGAGTGCATTTTCCACTAGTAGCAGTTTCTCCGCTCTACTGCTGTTGTAGTCCATTCATCAGAGAAATTGTTTTCGTAATTTCCAAATATCCCTGCATGACATGGACACCCCGTCGCCATATGTCGTTAACGTATTCGGGGAAGTCGAGACCGCCGCATCTGCTCGCGACATTCATTGTTGTAGATATGATACGCTCTTGAGGAAAGCCCCAATATATCACATTCTTCCTGTTATGCGAAACGACGACTGTAAAATTTACAGATAAGCAGTTGAACACACTCATTTGAATTTGAATGAGAATGTATCAACGTATTCGAATTAGGGGAGAAGCTTCGTGATCCATAACATGTTATTTTAACGGAGGTTTCGAATTATTTTTTTGCTGTATACGATTCATTTAAAAAAACGGCGAGCTATCGCGCTCGATATACTGCATCAGCAGCAATACATTTGGCCCAGTTCCCATAACACCACTCTGAGAAGGATAGAGCCTTTTTAATCTATTTAATTACTATTCTCATATTGCAGGAATGCTAATACCAATTTCACCCGCTGTAATTAATTGATTATAGACATAATAATAGATCTCCACTAAGGAATAATTTGCAGCTGGGTCTTCCATTAAGGATGGGAATGCAAGCGTGAGTCGAAAGAGAGTTCATTCGTTGCTTATCAGGCATGAATGCATGAATGAGTCATCGGTCTTGCCACCTTTGATCTTCTTTGCGGTTCGCTGAACCTAACAAACGTTCGACTTTACTTGATTTGTGAGCTGGGACACGAATCCACGGTACTTAAGATATTTGATTCGGAACTCGGATATAGAATTGGTGAGACTGTAAGTATTCTTAGGCGACAAGGTTAGGGTTTGTGGAGACACGAGCGAACTCTAATGGGTGAGTTTTTTACAAAAAAAAAAAATAATATAAATAAATAGCCAGAAAATGTACCATTTCTTTATATGAGTAAATTTTTCAACGTTCAGCTCGATCGACAGTTTAAAATCCTAAAAGACAAGCAGAATCAACTAGAAAACTGAAATTCACAGTGAAGATAAAACAAAATTTTATGAAGGTCTTACAGGATTTCTTTTATTTTTGTCGTATGGGATTTTGAGCTGACGATGGAGCTGGACTCCGAAAAGTTTTCTCATATAGAGAAATGGTCAATGGTTTCTATGCTTTTGGATTCTTATTTAATTTGCGATCTAAACATTCAAGTGATCTTAATACGTATATGGTTCGGATTAATATGATTTAAATCTTCCCATAAGATTGGAAGATTTTTTAACTTTTGATTTTAGCTCTTTGACGGCTCAACGCCTAAAAATATATATGAAAACTGATTTAAATAATTAGTTTCCAAATAACTTCAGGAATTCCAATGTTAATCAAGAGAAACAAAAATCATTTCACACCTACATTGCCGAATTTCTTATTATTACCAATGAAAAATCATGCAGTAAGAGTTGCGCATAATTTAAGCGTTTTGCTTGCCTGAATCCTGAAATTATTATTCGCCACAGTACTACTCCGTTAACTCTTCTTAAATGCGTAAATATACCCCAGATCAGATTATACCAAAACAAGAAGTTGACAATATACGTAACATCATACATTATCCGAAATGCATCACAAATTAAGGCAACAATTTTCGTTTTGCTGTACCGTTGCCAAAAATGGCCCTCATGGCCACTTAAATATTATCTTCAGTGTCTCCGAGCTGGCAAAAGTGCACAGCTGCTGGATTTGGCAGCTGCATGGTTGTGGAATAGATGAAGGCAGGATAGGCCCGTAAAAAACATGTATAAAATTACGAGGCAATAGGTCTGTTGCCAATTACATCGTAAAATTGCTCTGGAGGACTATTTATAGCAATACCGCAGAATGAAAATACTGCGGCCATCAAAGGAGAAAAAAATGAAAAAAACATCGTAGTTTTTAACATAGATATTTTTAAGGAAAAAAGTTCTTCGTTAAAAAAATATTTTTAAGTTTTCACCAACACAAGTTTGGTCATCAGAATCAACAAAAAGCTGCCAATATAATCGTGTGCAAAGAAATGTAATAAGGCAGAAATGTTTTCAAATTATCTTTGACGTTCTCTGCGCTAAGCTCAGGCCCTGAGGAATTCAAAAGACTTCGCAATAATACTTACAAACTCACATCATCACCGAGATGCTCGCAGGCATTTCCATACTATTTATAAAGCCTCAAGAAGAGCTTGCCCAATCAGTGCCGTAAATGGAGCTATTGGACACGACCATTTTTATAAAACGAAGCAATCATGGGCCAGCTTGAGGCTCTTGGATGCAACTTGGCCAATTGAGCTTAAAATATTACTTCTCCAATTTCTCGGTCAAAGAACCGTGGCAGAACGTCGAATTTTGTAAGCATTAAAACGGTGTGAGCGAGGTTTTAAATCTGATTCCCTATTTAACTTGTCAAAGAATATATACCGTACTCGAATGCATTATAATAAAAATCTACTCGTAAAGATTAAAATCTTATATTGATTTGCGAATAAAACTCGGGGAAAATTTATCACGCTGAATTTAATATTTTGCTTTCAAATATTAATGGTTTACACACAACACCAGTTTCCGTATTTACTCATCGTTTAACTCATTAATTGCACTCACAACTAAAATTCTTTCACTCACCGGAACCAATCAAACTCATCAGTCTTACAATAAAAATTTAGAAAATTCATTCAAACCCTATTCCTATATTCCCTTCCCTTTATAAGTTTTTACATGGAAAAGTGATTAATTTTAACGAAATGGATTGAGACGTAATTCAACGGAAATTTGAGGGAGTGATGTCTTAGAGTTCCCATCTTAGCTTTTCATTCACAAAATCTTATTTCTTACAATAATATAGCTTTAAAATACAACGGTTTGTAGTCTGAAATTAAAAATGCGAGTCAAACTTTTTTCCTGGGTTATTATAAGCGAATACAAGCCCTCGCCGATACAAACGATTCCATCAATTGCATGAAATGAATAGTTTGCATGGTAATTCTTATTCATTCCGACACCACAATCCTTTCTTTCTACCTTCACAAAATATATTTTCTTCACCGAGAATCTAGTCACAAGTCAACTAACGAATCTTAAAGCGTTGCAGGTCTCAATAACGGGCAAAAGACCTGAAAAACATTCGATGCCATGAATTTTTAGACAACAATACATCTGAGCCTGAGCCTTTTATCCCGTACTAGAGTGGCATGGTCGGTCGCGCACTCGGCCTGAGGGTTTATGATCGATGCCAGACATCCAAGGGCTTAAGAGGGCAATGCGTCAAAGCCAGCGTTCCCTCTCTCTCTTCGAATGGTAGTAGCTTTCAAAGAAATAACTCCTTGTTATCGTTGCAGTATTCCATACATAACACGTGTAAGTCCTTAAAGTTTAAAAGAAAAACACCATTAATAATTAATCGACATCTTTATTTATAAGGCTTCAAACATGTAGGTGCAAATCAAGTTTGTACACATCCCCGAACAGTTTGTTTTGGTTCAGAAAAATGTCCTTTGTTCTGAACCAAATACAATTTTTTGAATAATATTCATAGTTACCCCACCGAACATTTACAAGTTATGAACATTATTTCCTTCATACCTGTTATAACTTTTACACGAAGCTCGAGATCGCAAATTTGTTTATAGAAAAAACACACTATTGTCATTCTATAAGCTAAAGATCAGAATTCATTCCGTTCACTAGAATCTAGGAAACCACACACTGTCCCAAATTGTTTTCCTTGCAAATTTCTGAACTTTTCAAATCATCTTGTATTTCAGCTCCTTTCTATCAGGATGATATCACATTGAAAAATTTGATGGTAATAGTGCGTTTAGGATTGTAAATATCTTGTCCCGCATATCGTTCATCGTGCTAAGTATTACTCTTATGGCCGAATGCGTCTAGAAGCCACAGAAATTTTCAAATAATATCCATCACTGATGATAAAAGGTTCGCAAAGTATGCCATTTATAGTGCCACTTGACACTCTTTTTATCAATTTTATTGATTAAAGCTGAGTAGTCCAAATGATAATAATGCAGTTTCAATAATGCAGTACAGTTTGTATAAATTTTATTGATAAAATCGCTTTTTATTGATCATTTTATCAATTTGTTATTGATTTACAAATTTTATCAATTTGTTATTGATAGAAAAACCTGTTCGTCCGTCTAGTATAAAAGTCGTAATTGCCATCGCCGAGCTCACGGGTCAATCACAGACTCCAAAAAAGTACATCTTGTTCAAAACAAACGGAGATTAACACCTTTCATGGAACTTAATTGATAGATTTTATTCACAAGTTTTTCTTTTATAGAAGCAGACTCAATAACAAACACTAAGAGTGAAAAACGCCAAATTTTTATAACGATGAAATTAATTGACTGCTTCCTCCCCAGCATCACCTGGGACTTGGTACGAACAAAGTCTGAACTTTTATTGAGATCGGAACTCAAACAAGAAGGCACTCGTTAGATAATAATTTGATGTTAGAGCGACACATATGAGAAACGACGTAAATGCGGAATTTAATTTATGAATCTTTAATTTAAATTGCCTAATTTTTTTTATTAAATTCGTTGAATAATTTTAGAATGACTGATATTTTAAATGTTTTGGAGGAACTTGACCCGATTTAAACCCCGTTCAATGCGCGACCAATAATATAGAAATCAATCAAATGTACTTTCTCGAAAGTTTCGTACATTATAATGCCAAAAGTCACCGAAATCAATTATTAATAAGAACTGGATCTAATTGTTCTACCACAATAAAGCGATCAAATCTATGAGTAAAAAATTACATTAGGTAACAAAATGTATTGCCTTTACTTTCATGTAAAAAAATTAGTTAAGAAGACTCTGAAATTTTAGTGAACCAAGCATCTATCACAAAAATCAATGCTGTATTCATTTTGCAAAATTGCAGCAAAAGATTATTTTCTTAATGCAACACAGAAAACCTTCCATATTATAAGTGACCAGTCATCGTATTTTGTTACTTAAAACTTACTTAAACTCGGTGTCAAATACCGTTACTCAACGAAGAACAGGAGACCAGCCTCGTATATCGTCACTCCACAACGTACATTTACTCGACGTCGTATATTTTGTCTAAAAAAAGAAAGTGCTCTCATGTCACCTGAACATCTTGTTTCGTTTTCAACAAATATCCTAATCGAAGGTAATAAATTTATAAAATTATTCAAAGCATATTACAATAAATCTTTTCAATAATCGCAAATAGAAAAAACAGCTCTGGTTAAGGCCAAAGTTTAGCATGTCATCAGTAAAATCTTTACGATCAGTGTCGTCGCGAGATGAACAACGCTGCAGTGTATAGTGGGTAGCGCTTGCTAATAATTCTACGGACTCGACTGCGAAGATTTAAGTAACGTAGGTCAACTGCTATATTTTAAAAGTAAACATGTACTTTAAGTCAGCTGCAAAGGCTTTGCAATAAACAAAAATATGTGAAGAAAACAAATATAAAATCATCTATAATCAGGAATCGATACCTGGTTTAAAGGAATAAGCAGGATCATACATATAAAATATATGATTGATAATTCCTTTTTGTTTGAAGTTGACAGCAAAAAAATAAGGTTCAAAAATATATTTGCTATTTTGTAGCATTACATTGACGAGCGAATAATAACTACTCTTTATTTTACGTATCAAAAACCAATTGGCTATGAAATCTAAACTTTAAACCTTAGCACATCAGCATAAGCGATCAATTCCACAAACTAATTGTATTTTTTTACATTACATACTTTTTCATCAACTTATTTTATTATTTGATCTCCCACAAAATGTATTTTCACACTCATGTCGAATTCCCATTAATAATTGAGACAATTGTAAAGATACATCAGCCAAGCCAGGAAGACCATCCAATTTCTTCGGTAGAACTAAATTTTATACCAATCAAGACATTAAGGGGCAGATAAAAAGTTTAGGAGAGCTCAGCCTGGCCAGTTGATGAAAATTTTATGCGCAAATCCGACGGGCCAATCATCTTAAATTCCGAGATTTTGGCAAATAAACTCAAGGCTCCGATAATTTGAGAATAGCTTAATTCATCAATCATCAGAAAGCTTCGGACTGTTCTAATAACTCAATGGAAAGTTGAAAGGCATACTTAAGAATCATTCAAAAATCAGAATGTGAGTGGGGAAAATAAACTTGATAAATTCTGCATTTCGTACAAATTACATTGTCCGCCGCAATCCAAATTAACTACCTACTGTAGCAATCAATGGAACTAGTTGAAAAAATTCAAGCTGTTTGATATGACCTGAAGCTTTTCGAAAATTTGTTTTCCTTTTCCCAGGAAATTTACCAATTAACTCCTGTATAAATTGACACTTACGTCCATCCCCCACCGAAGGCCGTATCCATCAATAAAGCAGTCAGATAACCTCGTAACAAAATTTGAAAAGAGAAAATTTAAGGTAATCACCTTGATTGATAAACTGTGATGCTTTGTGATACTTGTATTTTCAAAAGTATACTAGTCCCATTGTAAAAATTTTCCCCCGTTCACATAGAAGACATTAAAAATTTCCCATATTAAAAATCCGTTCTAGCTCTTAAAACGCGTCTTTCGAAACTGAAGGAAGGTCCGTTTGGATATTCAAGTTTTATTTCATGCCCATACGATGATGCGATGTCGATGAATGACGTCCATAAGTTCGTACATCTCATGAATACTTCACAAGCTCCTCATGATGGCGACTCTTGTGAGAGCCCCAGTGAGAGCCTCGGACTTTCCTTCTTACGGGCATAGCATCGAGCAGAAAGACCAGGAAAGGAAGAGTCTGCTCGGTAACTGCGGTACATCTGAAAAGATTTTCGCGAGACACGGCGTCTGAAATAAATTCCTGCGCACAATGAGAACGATGTGCGGTGCCAGCGAGTGTCATAGACATTCCCGTATTGCCCGCCATATTTGTTCCTGGTGATGCGAGACAAGTGCAGTCTTATTGAAGATCATGGTCAAACCTACGTCTTGAAAACTAATATTTTCTGTAAATAAATATAATGAAAACGTTCAATTAATGAGTATCTAAGATGCATCATCAGCCAGTGAGTGGCCACCAAAAACTCAGTAAAATTCTAAATTATCAGTAATATTGTAACAACTTACGAGTGGCATTTGCACGATTATTAAATGCGATCTCTCACAAATGAATATTGCCAATAATTGTTCAGTTTTCAATAAAAATTCTATTTTGCGCAGAATCCTAAGTTTAAATGGACGATGCTAGTATATTCATCAAATACAGATTGAGCCTAACAACGAGTAAGCGTTGTTATTTTATCAAAACGCTGCAATATTGGAGAATTTCAGCAGAGAAGAGAAATACTAAGATGACATCAGGGCGGCAATATTAATTTGAATATTTATGAATCTAATAATTTTACGTACAATGCAACTCACTTTTCTTCCATGGTCTGCATCACTACAAAATATTTAGTCCGTAGTCACGCACCACCTCGCGTGACGCGCACGCTAGCAAATACAGCAATTACATGTAATATTTCGTACTAAGTACAGCAGCAATTAATATGATAGCCGCCACAAGTCGTCAAGGCTGGCGATGAGAGAGTCTTTACAGGAGTTGGTCTCGAATAGATAACCGTGACATGGAGGAATCATGGTGGAATATATTGCAAGGAAAATAAAAAGAAAAAATAATAGAATGATATCTGCTTGAGTGTTAAGTCATAGCTTAATAATTAACATATTTACAAATGTATTTTGCAAATCTGAACTTTCATCGAAATGTAGCATACTTTCCAAGCAAAAATTCTATTTAATTTCGTATGCAAGTTCAGAAGTTATTAAAATGTTTGAATAACCTTCGAAACCTCCCAAAAAAGAGGGCGATCTAAGTTTCCACTAATCATTGGATAGCAATAAAGAATTTCAGCACGAGACTTTCGATACCAAGTCAATTTCTCGACATTTCTATCCCATTTATCAATGAACAAAACCTGTATTTTCATCACTCAATCCACTTAAATAAACCTTCTTCACTGACATGAAGGACGCTGGCTTCGCACGCAGTTGTATCAGGAGGTAATTTCCTTAAGTATCCAGCCAAAGTCAGAAATAAAAAGTTACATAAATCTATTTGTTGAACGTACTTGTAATTCGCCTAAACCAGCNGTAATGTGAGCGAAAGTGTTTTGAACTTTAAGCCTTCGTGCACCTCCGGTGCTTCAGATTTAATGATTTTAGGTCCTATGTTTATTTTTATACAAGAAATATATTTGAATAAGGCACACAGTTCAAATCAGCTTGAAATCGTTAAACGCTAATTTATTAAGCTGCTTAAATTTTGCCAATTCGAGCATCAATCTCCATGTAAATTTAGTCATAAATTTGATGATAATCGTACTTAATTATGAATGTTGAACAGATGATAGAGTGGCCTTCGAAAGTTTTTTAACAAAAATATGGAGAATTTTAACGTTTTAAAAATACTAAAGTTCTTTATCAGCTGTGAGTGACTCAAAAAATTGAACAGCCAATAATGATTCAGAAGCAAACCGAACGTTACACGAACATTAAACATTATTGTGGAGAATAAGACTCTTAACGAGCCACCAGTTTCCAGATCTGAACTTTTGATGTTGAACACAGTCGCGGCCTTCATTTGTTATAAAATTTATCGAAAATGAGTCCAGTTTCACCCCATAGCAGCTGATCATTTCTTAAACTTTGTGACAGATACCTAGAAATCTGTTTTAAAGATATAAAGCCAACGGCTAGACTTTTAATGTGATGAAATTAATTAGTACTATGATAAATGAACGAAAAATTTTGTAAGAAAAATTGAAAAGTATGCAATTATGCACATATGTAGTTCAGAAGTTTTTGTTCTGCTTAATTTATCACATGAAGTTCTGTTTGCATGTTTTCGTTTGAAATTCTGTTCACATTCTGCTATGTTTATTAGTTGGTACAATAACACTTTTGAATATTACAGGCTGACTTTGTTGATGTACTTTGTTGATTGATGTACTAAACTATTATTATTTTTGCTGGTAGTTTGCTTTCGTCCCAATTAATCATAATATTTTGCCATACTGTAAATAATGATTATGGAAATAATTAATGCTATTATTAAAATAAAATATTGTAATATAGTGATAACAGCTAATAAAAATGTAATAGTCACGCCTTAGATACTCATGAAACACCCAAACAATATCAATGCTTCTGCAGAATCTGCACTCATTTAATACAACCTTAGTTCAGTCATATCTAATCCGAGTAGGAGAGACCATAGAAACTATCGCGATCTCCATGTTAAGGTCAATGCATCTGTGCAGCGTGAAGTCTTTCGAAGGGAGTTGAGAATTTACAGCCTGAGAATCCCCATGTGGCGAGTGTGACAAATCGACCCTCGGCCCGTCCATTGTCAAATAAATTGTGCTGGGCAGCGCCGTCCTTGTCGACAACGGAAGAACAAAACCAGATCGCGTACAATCTTTGACACAAATTATGCCTTAGGGACCTGGCACGAACTTTCACGTCAGTGAGAAAGTTCTGCTTTAAAATGTGTTTGTAACGTCCTATTCGTTACGAACACGAAGAAAATAGGACGTTATCGCGTCCTATTTTGTTACGAATACACGACAAGGTTGCGTTTTTGAAGTGGTGTAGCGAGCGAAATTTGATTGTGTGCAATGAAGAAAATATTTTACGGTAGATTTGTGTACATAAAATTCATAACTGTTTTAAAATACGGAGCTTTCATTCCTTATTAAAACCACATTCTTATTAAGACCTCATACAAATGAATATCATCGAGGGAATTTACAGTTAAGTGATTTTGATAATATATGCATAAATTTTTTACTTCATATAACTTCAAATATTAGTCACCCAGAATAATGCAACAGTCCTGTCTCTTTCTCAAATCTCTCATTTGAATTAGTACATGAATTGTAGGACAATTATTTAGTTGACATATCAGACACGATAATTTGTTTGAAGATCGTTGCAATAAGAGTAATGCGGAACGTGAGTCAAGATTGAAGAAAGGTAAACTCATACACGAGTAAATTCTGGTGTTATCCTTAGGACACAATTCTGGAATTTTGTATAAATTCTGACAATCGAGTGCATTTATTTCTACAGCTCATTTTTAAATTGGTCTCGTAGACACCCAAATCTAAAACAAACAAAAACAGCAACATCAGATTTATTTCGGAGCAAAAAAGGGTCTGGGAAATGCTCGTATCGAATTCTGTTAATACCGGATTACGAACACCGATACTGAAAACGTAAATTGACTCTCGAAAAATAAAAATAGTACTCAAAAACAAATTTGTTATCAAACACGAATAATCAAACAGCTTTAACGATACTGACTTTAACGGCACACTTTTCAAGTTTTCAACTGAATGGAAATGTGGATTTGTACCCAACTCCGAACCCAAGCGAAGATAAATAATGTAACCTCCTGAAAATTTTGCATTGTTATCAGTTCATCATAAAATGGTGCCAAATTGATGGTACGTACGTAGAGTTATGCATTACGTGGGCACTTGATTTCCCCGGTGTTAATAAATGACTATTAAATTAAAATAAACTTAACGAAGAAAAATCATTGCAGCTCATGAACTAATAACAAGGTGAGTTTATCACAGCAGAGCTAGAATTAGAGTTGTTCGTGTAATTGAATCCGTATAGTGAAATTTAGTAAAACTGGACGAAATGTAGGCATGCGAGGCGTTGTTCAATAGTTCCCATACGCTGAATAGCATTAAATTCAATCATCTCTCTATGCACAGAACCAAGTGAGGAAAATAAATGTTTGTAAAAAATTCTCCGAAGATAAGTAAAACTCACCACTCCGAATGATTTTGGAGTGATTCTGGAAGCCCGCGAATGGGTAAAAATTCTGCTACTGCCGGGTAACAAAAGTGCGTAGATTACATTCACTGTCAAAAAACTATCTTTCTATTCTGTAATCATGATTTGAAGAATCTCCGTCGATTGACATCCTTACCACGTTATGAGCTTTGTCTCTACATAAGTCCATCACAGTAAAAAAATCTAATGCCCCGACAACTATACAAAGATGGCAACCACCGTAAGCAGATCCAGCTCTGTGGACTATTCGATAATAATTTGTCCGGTGGTAACAAAACTATAGATTATTTTGCTTAAATAAGCTATTTACTAATATACCTATCTACTTACTTATCGCCATGATTATCAAGTCACAGATTCCTATTCAAGTGAAACTTCAATAATCAGGCCGAAGCAGACTTGGCTAACCAAACTTTGAAGAAATTGAACATTATTTCTGGGATCTAACATGATGTCATGACCAAGAGCCAGATAAACATCTCCGCTCCTAAACTCCTTCATTTTTTATTAGTATTTTCTTTTAGTTTTATTATTATTCATTCATTTTATGTATTTTATTTATTATTGTTTCATGTGTTACTTGTGTTTTATTTATTTTATTTATTATGTTATTTTATTTTATTATTGTTGGATTCTTCAATTTCATCCATTACCTTTAAGCAGTTCCGTTATTCAATTCATTAAAATCATGCTTTTTCGCTCTGTTGAATAATATTTTCTTTCGCAGCAATCAATTCCATGAAATTTTGCTCGGTGAAAACTTTGATTCGGATAAATTGAAATCAGTCAAAACCCGACAAATTTGCATTATGAAAATGGCAGATATAAAAGAATCCAAACATTTGCAGCAAGTTTCAACGTATAATTTCAAGCCTTGAATACTGTACAACGCCTACAATTTTTGCTTCAAGTAAGTTGACTGAGAAAGTACTACATTTAATACGTGACCAGACAAATCTAAAGTTAACAAATCAGCCTTCTCTGTTATATTCTGCGCATTTATCGATTTACATACAGCCTAAGTAAGGGGAATATCATGTAATCAATCCAATATTCAATTTCCAGCATATACAACTGTTCGGGAATTAAATCGCTGCAGACGCACAGCGGACATCACCGTCGTAAAAAAATTAATTAAACTAATTTTTAATATAATTTAATTAAAACAAAAAGCGGACAGCACCGCCGTAATACGTTACCAGCGCCTGAGGGAACATCGCTTAACTTTCATGTATAATATAAACTATCAACTCTATTAAATTTTTAAGCTATAGGCTCAGAGCTTAAACACGAAAAAATCATGTAAATTCGACTTCTTGGGATTAAAATCTAATAAAAATTCTACTCAAGGTGAAGATTCCCTGAACGCACCAGCAAAGACGCTATAAGAAGCGAGAAAGTCTTGTGAATCTGCAGAGCAGCATTTGCATTGATCACAGATTGAATTTCGCTGCCAGTGTGAAAGGGAGAACTGGCTACAAATTGAATCACTTAGCATTATTTGAGTTCAATGGCACACCTTAGACTTCATTCGCGCGCGTCGCGAGGCCCGAGAATTTGCAGCTTATAGAGAAGTACACGAGAAACTGTGTCACTTACTGAATTTTCCGCTGTAATTTACACTCTCTTGTACTGAACTTAGGACTTTGTAAGCAAAAGGCAAAAAAATTACGTTTGCATTTGTCAGAAACTGCATTCCAAACGAAGTGAATCTATTGACTCACTTGATTGACTCATTAAATTATGACAACAGAGGAAAAAATTTACGATAATTACATGAATAAAATTTTATTCAATATAGCGAGTCTAAGAACGAGAGGAGGTCAATAAGATTTACTAAGAATGTATCGATTTTTAGTCAAACCCAAGTATGTCAGCCTGACACTCATTTCTCTCAGTGAACTTCTGCAGAAATATAAATTTATAGATCTCATTATTTTTTACCTAAAAAATCCGTTGATTGGATTTCCAGAATCAATAGACCCGGATCACTTCTACCAGATTACATACCAAGAGATACGAACTAACATGTGAAACTCCGATGCAGCCCCGGGAAATAGTTCCACGATTGCGGACCGGACGTCAGGGAAGGCAACTTTGGACTTCGCCAATACCGGGCGATTCGAAATAACGGACTATAGGATCCCTCGAATAGGAGCAAGGATCTCTACCAGGTTACCGATGACGTGTAGGAGAGCCTGAAGAGCCTGAATGGAGATCGGAGAAGAGCGGTAGTAAAGTTTATAGATTTCCAACTCTGAATTACGTGGTCGAAAGAGGTAAAAAGCATCTACCATTAAAATAACAGTGAAAACCATGGACTGGGAAAATATTAAAAGTATTCTCAATCTAAATACACAGTTTAATTAAACCAACTGGTGCATATACATAAAGTTATCTGTCATAGAAACTACTAACCAGAAAATCAAATAACAACCTCTGAGCTAATCGTGCATATCAGACTGGTGCTCTGGTAGCTATCTAAACATGGCAAAAAATTTATCAAACACAAAACCGGTAGACCTATTATGAAAGATTTTATTGACTATAATTGGAATCAATTTCTTGGTCATTTGAATTTACCAACCACTGATTTGCTGTAATGTACTAGTCACGCATATTATCTATTGTGATCTGTAAATGCAATGCTCAGCGATGAATCAGAATTCGCTTCCCAAGCGTTGTGACAAAATACCTTCAAAGGTTGCATTGATGTTATGTCGAACACGATATGGCAATAATATAATATTAATATGAGCATTAGATTAAATTTCGGGCAACAATGACAAAGTTGGCAGACTACCTCCACAGAAATAAATACTGCAATATTTTTAAATACATGAAAATCGAAAAATCTAAAAAAATTACATTACTTCGAAGTTAAATTGGTGAACAGACTGACTAAATTTAGAACTATCTTGAAGTGCTTGGCAACTCATGTTTATCTAAAATTACTCAAACCTGCAAATTTTCATGCGTCGTGCGTATTCTCAACCATGAACACTTCCCTTATTTCTGAACACCGCGTCTGCAAGTCATGCCCACCGGACCTCGACACCTCACACCGTCCACCTCCACGTCACCCGCTACACTGGTTCTTGCAGTCCCTACATCGCTACGCCGGTTACGCTGACCCTGACCTAGACCGAAGTTTTTCTTCTCTATTAAAAATATTCGGCAGATGAGCTGCGTCCATCGACCAGCCCTCATTTGCTAATGATTTGTTGTGAGGTCAGCGGTCTGCAGAGGTCATTCACGTCACAGCAAATTAATGATGAGAGCTTCAAAGTGTTTCAAGCGTTGTTGTGAAGAGAGAATTTATGTCTCTTTTGCGTTGTTTCGAAAACACATTCATGTTTCTTATTATTATGCTATAACTATAACTATAAAAAGTGCATTGCAATACCCCTGTTCCTGTTGCGATAACTTTCCCCGCAGTTGCACCCGAATTGGAAGTCTCTGATTATTGCATAACATCATGATATACGGTGATATTTCTGCTCAAATCAATGATGACATAAATTAACTAATAATCTAAGATATTAATATTCTCATTATAACTTGTTACCGCTTGAAAATTATTACAATAGTATAACGATTATTTTAGCAATACCTTGAAATGAAGGCAATAGTTTTTTCCTTTGAAACTCAATTTATTATATCCAAAATAAATTTTTTATAGGAATCTAAGCAGTAATAATAGAATAAAATGCATTAGTATCTGTATTTCGATGAGGTCCCGTTAGATTTCAATTACTTGCGTTTAAATTTTTGCTCTGAGAACAATAATCGATCATTGATCAATGACATCCAATTCAAGTATATAGTCTACGACGTATAAATTGATCAACAGACGAAGATTAAATTTTTTTATGTTTGACCACCGAGTTTGTGCTGAAAATAAGAACTCTAAAATTTAACTTATGTGAAAATTATTATCAGTAATTATAGTTCATAATATTCATAATTTTCAATTGTTCAGTAAAAATTATGAACAGTCCAATAGAGCTAACGAACATAACACATGAATGATGACAATAATAAATGCCTAACAAACAAATGCCTGAGCCAAGCTCCTGCACGATTTCGATGGCAAAGTTCATTAAAAATGTAATCGTTCTAATTTCGAAAGCCGTAAATCGATTCAGCTCGTTAAATTCCTTGATTGCCAATCGCAAACTCGCGAATCCAGGGTGCAACTTAAAACTTTAATGGCCGATCGCAACCAACGGAATAAAATCTACTGTGAACTTCGCCGCTCTTTTAACTTTAACTCTTTCAGCACAGGATAATAAAATCAGCATTTAATTAGCCACAGTTCGATTCAACAAGAAATATTGTTAAGTGTAAAATAAAAGACGTTTTAATTTTTTAATTTCATTTAATTGCTTCATAAAATTGTAAAATAGCGTTAGCCTGTAATTGTGCCGAACGTAGTCGTGAAGGAGGCTGCTTTCTCGGTTCTAGCTAGTCTAGGCTGTTCAAGTGTTGACAGTTATATGGTATACATATTATTGTTAAGTGGTGTAATTCGTATACTGTTTCAATATTACAGTAAATAGTTATTTTAACCCTATTAACCTTCAATACTAAATTACGGATCTGGAAATTAAAGGTGAGAAATTTTGAAACTGAGCTAAAGTAAAATAAATGAACGTCCTCATTCCTGCTTAGTTTACGAGGATATAAATACTAGGGCTTGAGAGGTGAACTATAACTTGATAACTATCACAAACTGAGCCCGATAAATCCGGTAGTAATGGTATTTATTGTTTCCAATAACTTAATGAACCTAATTATGAAAAATACAGCACAAATTTATGAAGTAACTTACCTTTTCTATCTAAGAGATTTTTCCTATAGTCTTTAGTTATAAGTAAATTATGCTTAGTTATTAGTGATGTCATATAGCACATGATAACAATAAACTTCTCTCTTCGGTAGGTAACGTGACTTAAAAAAGATTTCTAATCATATAACCTCTGCCTCTGTATATAAACTCTCAAACAGAAGAAAAGGATTGTTTCTGTGGACGAATTTCGCGTAATGATCACTGATTATTTTTATTAGTCACTCGCCTGTGAAAAAAATAAACGATGATTAATAAACATTGTGTTGGTCGATATTAATCCTGCCATGAAGCTCAGATCTTAATGAGATGTGCAGCACACACACCGACGTCCTGTACGCACCGCTCCACGTACACAACAGTTAAAAACAAAAATAATACAAATCCCATGACTCTCGGGTGCTGGCGTTTCATGATTGTTTGTTATCATCTGGAATCCATTTATATCATGATTTTACAATAAAAAACAGTTCAGCTTCAGGAAAGTTAAGCTTAATTAGAAGACTTTTGGGGGGCATGCTCTGACTGCCGTACACCATGAATAGCGCTACAGCGTCCAGATTTTGAAACGGTGGATGAAAATGGTTTAGGCATGGTCGAACAAAAAATTCATCCTGAACAGAAAACTGCTCCAAGTGATAATAAGTACGGAACTAGAATTCATCCCATGCATAATATTAACTTTGTTGATGAAAGTACCTACTTTTCGGATGTTAACGAAACTTCAACTTACATCACATGCCAAAAACTATTTCCTGGAGACGTAGCTCGGTCTCATAAGTCATGCAGACAGGCGAGGTCACGTCAAGAGGCTTGATTATATGCCTCTGCAGTCCAAATAAACTGAGACATCCAGCTAACCCAGCCGCCTGTATTGAGTTAGCGAGGCTTTGTTACTTGAAAAGCTTCTGAAAGATTGCCGGCTGGAAAAATATTTTGGATTAATCGGAAATTTTCATAGGAGTGTTAAATTTTAGGTGTGCACAACATGATAATAATTTCGTCGGAGATGCTTCTTGTGTTTTTAGCATCTGACCATGGCATGAAGATGGCCGAGGTTTGTCATGTTGACAGCATCACAGCATGACTTTTATTTTGTATTATGGCACAGCGGGATTAAAACAGAGTGCACAACAATAATGCACCGCCACAGGCATTTGAATCTTAAATAAATAATTCACGAACATTATTTTGATAGTGCCCTGCGTTGTCACATTGCTTCAAAAAAACGGGCATCTGCACGTGACGAAGATCACTTGAAAGTTATGATTGTTAAATAAAGAATATTTAAAATTTTCAATCATAAATGCTTTTCTCTTATTTTCTCTGATTTTTTCAATATGGGTCTTGAAAAGGCGGATTCTGAGAATTTCTTCAAAATTCTGATTCCACACAACCGTCAGTCCGTCATTATTCAAACTCGTCTCTAGGCACGGCAGCCTTAAATGTTGAATTGGATTAAACGTTTAGAAAAGAATTTTCGGTTGTTGCGCCTCTGCACTAAAAATACTGAAACATAAATGTTCAGCTTGACGGCTATGAACTATGAGCGTGTCGTTATTTCCAGTATCTTTTGATTTCGTTCAACATCCTCGAAGTCGCATTATAACAGAAGTGCAAAATAGATTACTAGAGATTGGTATTTGTTATTGCTGAATTCAAAAATTAATTGAATCATATGTATCAGGGTAAGCATATTAAAAAGAAATTTTAAATAGATAACATTGGTCTGATTTATATGTTTCCGTATGCAAAATATTCTTCGAAAACCAGTAAATTTTTGACCAGCAGTCTTGAAACACTATTATTTTCTAAACTATTAGTACATGAGCACTGGCAGCTATCACCTCTTATATGTTTTCGATCAAACACTTTATTCCAAAAACACATCGCGCATCTACAACATGCAACTCACGTTCACTTTGTCAGATGCGAGCTCCAAAATTTTCAATCCGTGTTAAGTGGCAATAATTTGACGTCAATTGTGCGTCATCGTTCGTAATTTGCCAGCCAAAATATTCGTCGAAGTATGAAAAAGAAAGCCGGCCGCATGCGGGCGCTTAGGCTAACACGATCTCTTTAACTTGAGCTCCTGACGATTGGAAGCTGACAACAAATTTCTCTTATCGCAGGGAACGAGGCAAATCAAATTCATTGTCGAAATTAGCAAATTATAGGATTATTCTTTGATTTTTTCGTCCGGACATTTAAATTTACTTATAAACAATAATGATAATAAAGTAATTTGAAAGCATTTATGTTCTTATTATGTGGGCTGTGTTCAACACCAATTAAGCTTGTTTTGCTGGATAAATAAAAGCACGCTGATATATGTTTCTGGCAGTAATTACACGTCTGATATTTTTTATATCTTTTCATTCATTAATGCATTTCAACAGAAGCAATAATCAAATAATCACTGAGATCTAAGTTTCAGACCTAATTGCAAATTTTGTCTAATTGTTTGAGGTTAAAATAATTATGTAAAATTGTTTTAAATAATAATTATCAGATGATTGCTCCTAACTGATCCCGGCATCACTCATATTCTGAGTTGGATCTTTCTCCAACTCCACAATAGCATATTACCCTAGCATAGCACAATATTACCCATTAGCATAGCACAATTTGGTGGAACCCAATCTTATTTGTGACAACATTCAGTTAATTAATAAATTCAGTAGCGACTAGGCCCACATACTTTATTTTAATTAAAATTATTAGTCACTATGAGTTGTAAACTTGACATATGTCTCGAGTTTGGCCAAAAGACAAAAATTCATATGTGACAATCAATTGTTAAGAACCTAATTCCTGGCGTCTAAACCCACGCACTAAATATTTTATTACAGCCATTGTAATTGTGCAAATGTAATATAATTCCAAATTTTAATGATTCAAAACTCTTTTAATGATGTGAGAGTAATTGGTTAATTGATTAATTTGGATTACAGCCATTGTAATTGTGCAAATTTAAACTAATTCCAAATTTTAATGAGTCAAAACTCTATTTGTGAGAGTAATTGGTTAATTGATTAATTTGGATACGACTATGCTCGCATACCTGTAATTATCACGACCTCTGCAAAACGGCGAAATTAATATACAAGGAATGTGCGTTTTAAAATAATGCGCTAAATCACCCAGGTATGAGGATTTAGTCGGATATTAATTAATGAATTTACCGATAGCTGCCGAAAATAATTTAAAAATAATACTGAGCAATATTATTATTAAGAATGAAAAATATTTCATTTGATTCTCTAGAATATAACACGTTTGAGATCCGTGGTACAAAATCAACCAGTGAGAACTATTTTAATCAATTTTTTATTTCATTCACCTGACCAATTGAACTTTGGACCAGCGAGTCTGGATTTTTAGTTTAGCGGTTAAAATCTCGGTTAGCGATTTAGGCTGAATTTCTAGCTGGAATATATTTCAATTTGCCCTTTTCTATAGTGGACCTTTCCTTAAATTCCTAATATCAGATACGCTGGCCATTTTTTTCGTTTTCGGCATCCAATGCATGGTGGAGTTCCATTAGAGCATCACTATGGTAGACTCTCTTAAAAAATCATCAAATATTGGCCGAAATTCACATCCACATGCAATTTTGAAATATTTTTCAAAACGAATCGGATTTGAAAATATTTTTTGAGCGACGCAAAGCTGGCATTTGATTCAACTCTATCTTGGACTCACAATTTTTCCTAGTTAACTCGATCATTCATTATTCGCATGAACAAATTTTGCGTGCTGTGTTCAGGAAAGAATTAATCTTGAATATGTTGGTCAAATGTTTTTTGTTTCTCCATGCGTTTGTTTATGCGTGTGTTTGAAACCTGGTGCATTAAATATATTGGGGTTGTTTGGACGCTTTCTCATCATACTTATTGGGATATATTAATGGAACTTGAAAATTTATTTTGGGTAGGAGTTTAGTATTCGTATTTCAAAGAGCCGAAATTTTCTATTGTTGAATCTAAAATAAAGTTAATAACGCAGATCAACACGGAGCCTTATTTAAGAATGACATTTTCAAGCTTCATATCATTGAAGTAGTTATTCAATGTAGAACAGACCATGATGGAGTTCCCGAATATCAAAGCTGTTATTTGCACTCCATGCAACTCTCATTAATTGCAACGATGGGACTGAAATCGATATTATGCATAAGAACAGAGAGAGTATCTATCGGTAATTCGAGACCATGTTTACCTGTAACTTACTATAGTTAGTGGAAAAAATTTATTTAAGTGGTAAAAACTGGACATGTCTCACTACGTATACATGGGCAGATCCTTCTTTTAAAACGCTAATTCTCCCATCGTGCGCCATACACATGCATGGTAGGAGTCATATTATGCTATGATGATAGGCAAAAGATTGGTGATATGCAGAGTTCATCTAGGTTTTCACACAAATTTAGTTATGCATGTTAAAAATTACACATTTTTATTAATAACTACAAAAATTTAAGTGCCACACCGCGCAGCAGAACATTTCTATGAAACAAAAAATTTTTCGCGTTTGAGCTCAACAAAAACCTGCCGAGTATTTTGACAAAATTTTAAAACTTCCGGCTTTGCAGGGAAACTTTTAACAGCTTTTAGATTCCACTCACGACCAAGTACCGCTTCAAGATCAGAAATGATTCTAAAACTCACCGACATCTATATAATATCCCACCTAAAATTCGAGCATTTTTTGTTAACCGTAATTTTGCGTTTGCTTCATGCCCTTTAAAAAAGTGTTTCTCCGCTCGTCGAATTATTCATGGAACGGTAAAAAAAATACCTAATGAGCTCACATTTTAACTTTGCGGAATAAGTTAACCCGAAGAACAAAAGTGAACTGAACAGGGACTATGTCGCGGGAACTTAGCACATAAGAGGATTTCAAGGACTCGCCGGGGGAGACTTCAATAGAGCACCGAGTCAGGCCCTTGGAGCAACTGGCTCTGACGTACATTTATGCGGGTCTTTACAATATACCTTTCATACGAGACACGTAAATTGCGTGCAAATACTGAATTAATACAAAAATTATATGAATTGTTTTTAAGATATTAATGATGGCAAAAATGTTGTGTGAATGAAGTAAAATTATTATTAAGCAATTTTGAAGACTTAGCAACCTTCAGTTTGTTCGGTTAAATAGCTATTTTTAGTTCATGATTAAACTGAAATCATCATAATTCTTATTACCATCATTTTACTAACGCACAGAGTTATTGTCCGAATAGAAGCTCAGCTTCTTACAGCTACTTTTTCTTTGCGACAAGTTTCATCTCATCTGAAGTGGTACGTATGCTATTATTCCACTCTAGTCGTGTCTGTGAAAAAATGGTGTAGTGATCTGCAATAAATTTCGTCATTGATGCATTTTATGTATATTGCCGTTTTAAACTTGATTCATTGCTCCTAGTTTCTAATTTCCCCAATTTAAGATATTCTCAACATAACGCTTATCGACATTTATTCCATTACATTCACAAAATTTAGATCAAATATTTTTCGCATGTTGCGAAAACAAGCGTCGTGTATTAGACGGAACCTAGTGGGCACGCTGAAGTCATATAAAATATCCGTCTGCTGAAACCACTTCATATTCAATTAAATTTTAAATTACCTAAAATTCTAAACTTTCAAAATATCCTAAATTCATTCCGCTTCGAAAAATTCAAAAATTTTTATCCCTTTAGTTTTAAAGATCTAAATTTTGTAAAAGAAATCGTTCTACCGGAATTTATGATGTCGAGATCTGGCAGATGAAAATAGGGAAATAAAAAAGGCCCAGGTTGTTTGGTACATAATGACTTCCGCGGGCAAACAATTCCTGAATGAATTAGTGATAAAAGGAGATAGAGCCGCCCTTGGTCCGTCATTATATTTTGTGGCGATTATAATTGGTAGAGTTTAAACCAGTTGATTCTCAAATTTAAATATTATTTCATTTATGTATATTTTACCTCTCGTTTTTACTTGAATTTTCCATTAGAGAAACATCCTGTGTGACCGTTTAAAATTATTCATTTTAAAATCTGTTTGTCGTGATGCAACCTAATTGTGGTGCACTGCTGGTGTAACCATCGGTTCAGTGGTTAATTCAATTACATGTGTGATATTCGTGAATTGTGTGTGGTTATATAAATAGTAATATGACTAATTCTTATTAGGTTGTTATGATTGCCTCACCTTTTTAGAATTGTTTATAGCAGTTAATTTTTTATTACAAATTTGTTGGTTATTTCTAATCTGGATTTTTATTTTTTTATTTGAAGTTGTTCATCATAAATAAAAGTTTAGGTTGTTTGTGAACCCAGAAATGGTTCTTCATAAAGCGCGTATCAGTAGGTGGGATTTTTGATGTATCAGTATTCTAATGTACGCTTTCACATGTGTAATTCATCTGAATTAAAGGTCATGCAGCACCTGTGTCTTGTTATTATCCTTTAGGAGACTCATACGACTAAAACTTCACGATCACAATATACATTAAGGTGTTTTTGTGTAGTGGTTGCCACGTGCTATAAACTGCGACATCGTGTGTTCCACGATAGCGTGCCTGTACGTCGTCTTGTTAATATTTATGAATATTTGAATATTTTCATTTCCAAATCTATTAACTATTTAGTTTTCGCAAAGTAATTCAGTGCTTGTCTTGCTCTGTTATTTAAGCCGCATATTGATTCTGTTACGGCGCCTTCATTTTCTTCCATAGTTCTGATAACACAAAATTTGAATAACTGCTCGGTTCAAATTAATGATATTTCTTCAGGCTGGCGAGTGTTCGAACATCACCATCGCCCTTGCTTTGAGAAGAATATTATAATCAGAATTTGCATAAGATCCGAAATTGGTAAAATGAGGAGTCAGAGTTGAGCAGAAAGTTGAATGAGGCGAGGGTAAGTTAAAAAATTTAGTAAGGTAAATCCAGGCGGGAATTTTGGGAACCCTAAGTAAACACGTCAGCAAGCAAGAGCCCGTACCCTCAAAGAAGATAAACAAGAAGCATAAGACCAAAAATTACGGTTATTGTTCATGTACAAGAAAAAGTAAATTATTATGACATCGTACTCACTTCTTAGTACAGTGCAAAAAATCATTTTCCGGTAACACCTTACAGTAGATTTAAATCTGCATCAGTTTCCATACAATTATTTTCTACATCACCATCAAGACTGTAAACGTGAATTAAAAACACTTACTGCCCTGGACTTTATATCTCAATTAGTCACGCCACAGCAGCCAAAACTGTAAAGCGATGCAATTAGAACTGCGTCAGAGATTGAGTACATTGCTTTAATCTGCGGTGCTGTTGTGGTCTTCCCTGGGAACCCAATCAGAGAGCAAGGCAAACACACTCCACTGATTGCTGCGACCAAATGATGTGTATGTCGTCCCCGTGCCAGCAGTTGTGTAACATGGGCAATTGGCTTCCCACTACATGTGATTAAGAGTCGATATGGGATAGGACGGTTAACATGAACATGGGCATGGAGCTAGAGTCGTATTCTGAGAGGTGAGTATTGTGAGGCCTCCGTGTGTTAATGTACCTTCACGATAAAGGGATGTAAATTGTGCGAGCTGAATATGAACTATGAGCATTTTCACTCATTTCCCAACTCTATTCATGATCCAGTTCAACAGCTTCCCAACAAATGTATACATTTGAATTATAAACTATGCTCTGAATAATTTAAGCTTAACATAATTACATTGGGAGATTAGTACTATTAATGCCTTAAAAAAAGTAAACAAGTGACACTTAAAATAAATTATTTGATATTCATGCAAACGAACATGTCAGTGAAGCGGTCATAAATTGTGCAGAATCTTCAAATTGTTTTCCGGAAATCAAATTGCAATCGAAAACATAAGTAATTAATTTGTTTTCAGAATGGAACAAATGCAGTAAAAGTCATTTGCATTTTCAAATTTTTGAACTCTCTATAATCAATTTTTTTAAGTTTTTGTACAGTTGTTTGAAGCCTGGCGTTGGAAAATATAGTGGCTAATCATGAATGTCTATTTTTTTAAGCGTTTCCACGATACATATCATAATAAAATTCGAGGACCGCCCAGGCTTCAGACGAAGAGTCCCTACGCTTGGCGCAAAGTTATTCTGGGTCTGCTTGGCCACCTGATCAAAATCTGCTTCTGATCAGAATCTCATTCTGACTTTATAGTTGCCTCAGATTATTAGAAGAGTTGGCCGTTACTCATACCGAGCATGCAAGCTGCGTACAGGCCACCCTTCTAACCCTGAGCCGAAGCGAACAAAGAGAAGCTGATTTACGCGCTCCCCGAGTCCCAGGCGGCACCTATCTCGCGGCTGGCCACGCATCTAAATGTTGTTAGGAATATATCACGTCGAAATATTACCTTCATATGAAATCTTTTGAAGCTGAAGATGAGGCGCGGGGGGCGTTAAAGACCAGACATTTTTTTATATCGTTGTTTAATTGTGAAGGCTCACACAAGACAGACACAATGGCAATACGGTACAATGAACCAGCTAGTTTGAAAATCATTATTTCATGGAGTTAATAACAACAAATTCGTAACAGTTATGTTAATGCGGGACAATGAATCTTTTGAAAAATAATGTGGATCGGCTCTGTTGAAATGAAATCTAAAATTTCGGGAAGTTTCACAGTGACTTCCTATCGTTAAAATTGCAACAATGATAATCCATTCCAGGTTAGTTCTGATTGCTGCTCCTTGTCATTTAGGATATGAATATATTCGTTCGTTATATTTAATATATAATCTCGAGGGTCCTTATGGAAATATGCCGTTCATGACACACGCGAGGGCAAGGAGGTATTGCGCCTGACATTTTATGCCGTGCCCAGGCAACAAGTCTCATAAGAAGTCTGCTAGAGGAGCACTTACCTGATTAGCTTATTTGCATTAATGTAATTGTGAGGAGAGCTTGACTCTTATATGAGTTACAGCACCGTCATACGTAGCCTAAACATACGTCGGCGGCGAATTTTTATAGCGATCATTTATAAATTAAACCTCGAGGGATGAGATAGCAAACAAATGTAAACCGTTGAGCTCATTGAGCGATCAAAGACTGTGGAAGATTCCTGGAACTGAGTTTCAGGAATGTAAAACTATCGTCAATATATTTTTTTAATTTGTCTTAAGAATGCGCGAGAGCAGCATCCGACATTTTATTCGAATATTCGGCCACAGCCACTCGTCATTCTGTGTTTTGTTTAGTCGAAAGTTCAAGATTAATGACATTCAAACTAGAGCGATGACTTAATACCACATTCTGGTTGATGCAGCGTGCTATTTTAGGGCACATAACTCCGAAGTTTTCCCATTACCAATAATCACCTTAGTCCGATCTGACCATTAACAGATTATTTACGGGTAAAATATCTACGTTCTATCAAAGGCATTCAATTAGATTCTCCTCACAGTATTAATGTCAAGACTGAAGAAATGTATTTCTTTAGTCCCATTCTTCAGGGAAATGTGAATTAACTAATCAGACCGCGAGATATTTCATCGTGTCGCCAGCAAGGCAAGCTTTCCAATGAAGAGCTGGAAGAATTGGTCTTGAAGTTCTTGTAGCGTCTGCCTGGAAGGTCGCTTGGGAAATCTTGGCAGCGGAATCCTGAGGCGTCTGAGGCCAGATCAAATGTAGCGGCAACAATTGAAGGGCAGCAATTGTGGCAATCTCCCATGCCTTGTGCCTGGTGCCATACTTTCATAACTTGCTAAGTGAACGTAAGTACTTACGCTCTATTTTCTTGTCTATGATTGGTGGATTTTGCTCGAAAGGCCGTCAATGATTGGCTGATGAACTTACGATCTCTAAACTTTTTTTGAAAGTACAGGCCCTGGTAACTTGTGGAGTCATTGCATGGCAAGTCGTAATAAATAAATTAGGGAGGGAGATAAATATCACGTTTATTTTGGTTGCTTGAAGGAGACGTCAGCAACAACCACAAATGCTGGTAATTTAGATGGATTTTTTATTCATCCGATGTTTGATTTTGGGATATGAATGTGTATTATAGATCCAGTTTCCATTTCTCAATGTGCCGGCGTCGATGCAAAATTTGTAGTAACGAACTTGACCAAATGAAGCTTGAAAAAAATTCTCACCTGTCAATGTGCACAATCCAGTCTTTTTAGTTCAGTAAAAGCTACGAACGCAGCCCCTAAGGAATGAACTGCGCGACAAACTTAGATGCTGAGAAAACAGACAACAATGTATGCGAAAAGTCATTGTGGCTTCAGTGTCTTATAAAAAGTTTCATAATTTTTCCGACAATAGCATTGTCAATAAACACGAAGAAGCTATCGAATTGTGTATTTGGAAGCTGTATGACATCTTTACTGGTCGAAGAGAAGCATTTAACATGAAACTCGTACGCAGGAGACTCTTGAATTGAAGGAAAAAATCTGATACGTTGCTGGAAAATTTACGATTTGAACGAGAATATTTTTTGATGTCTTCCGGTACGAGTCCCAATAGGTGCGAAACTTTTGCAGTGGACCTGCTGATTTTCTTTTTGTTTTGCGCGGTTTTCAAATGGAAATTTAAATTAAAATTATATATAAAGCTAAATAAATATCATCACGATTATTCCTGATGTGGCTGACGAGTGGTCATCCTCAGTGAAAAACGATCACAATCATCATCTTTTCTAATTAAAATTAAATAACGCTGTAAAAAATTATATTTATATAATATAATTATATATATAGTCTAATTTAAGTAGTTCCGCAAGTGAAGCATTCGCAAGTGACTAAAATATAACATTAAATTTGAAAAATCCCCCGCTGCCATTGTTCAATTTAAGAATTTCACTCACTAAAACGGTGGAAAATTTATTCATAACTTCATGCATCATCTACACCTATAGCGTCTTCATACTACAACATATATAGCTATTGATTGCTCATGCCTGTCTAATTAAGATAGCCTAAACCATCAACTAAAGTATAATTCTTACACTTGCAGAAGTAAGCAAAAAAATTTCTCTTAATGAGTGCATTTTCAGGTGGTTACTTCATATAATATTTTTTTCAAATGTTAACCAACAATGTAGATTCTGATTATTGTAAATGCAACACTAGTCTTTTTAAATTTATAATCTGCTAAAGCCTAACAGGAACGAATTTTTTATAATTCTAGCATCTGACATCAGCAGAATACTATTTATTCAGCGCAATGAGCTTGACGCCGACCAGCTTGTGCCAAAGACTCTGGTCGATTCTCTGCAAGTCGCTGATCGAATTAACATCAACACTGAGATAAAATCTGTTCATAAACTCGTGATAATGACACGCAATAAATCTAAACTAGTCAATGTCATCTCAAAATAAATGATTGCGCTCTCTTTGTGAACCTGATAACGGCCTTCATGACTAACTGCGATTTTAATTCGTATGTGACAACAATTTTCATATTACCCCGCAATCTATTTTTGTTCAGACATTCAGTCACCTATACTTATTTACCTTGTAGTCCTCCAATTCTATCATCCGCGTCTGCGGAATTGTTAGCCTATAATAATTCACTAATGATATACATTAGTATTTTAACAATGTTATTCGACAATGATCTCTAAAACGGGATGAATATTTGCTTATTTCGAATATCTGCTATCTTTTTAGCGCATTTTCTCATTTATGGAAACAATGGCGTTATTGTGCTCGTCATGTCCGTCCGTCCGTCCGTCCGTCCGTGACTTCACGTTTTCGTCGACGAGAAAATGCGCTCTCTGTCACTCACTGCAGTGAGTACTGAGTTATATTTTTTATAATATCTGTCCTCTCGAACAGCGCCGAATTGACCCGCCGAGCTAACCTCCCACGCAAGTCTAATTAACTTGCTACTAATGCTATTAATTCTGATAAATAATCGACTAACGTCCTAGCTTGTCACAAATGTCCATAGAAAGCCATGCAGTATACAGAAAATTTGTCGATTGAACAACAATAGGCAGTTTGTTAACTTTGTTTCTTCGCCTAAACTTTTATCAACTGAATTTTAATTTTATCAAATAGCGGAAGAAACAGGAGTTTCCGAAAGATATTTCAAGAGACTTGAATTCAATTTGATATTCAGGCAAGCATTCATATCGAAAACCTAAAATAGACGAGCCTTTTGTTTTTGTCTAGTTATAAAGAAATTTTGAATTTGATTTTATTTATTACCCCAATTTGCATTCACCAAGTCGATTATTAAGCCAATGATGTCGTATTCTTAACTTCAGAAGCTGCAAACGGACAGTGATCCTACCAATACGGAACTTCAGTCGTAAACTAGCATGAAAAAGTGTTTATCTAATTTCAATTTAGCTTTCAATGATTTCCACTTGCTCGTTAATAATTTTAGGTAAAATTCTTATCGCATTTTAGCTCAAAAGTAAATAAGTATTGATTAATTGCGTCGAAATATCGCTCATAAACTTGAGGTTAATTTTTGAAAGCCATCTAGTTGAGGTTAAAAAACTTCGGGCTTGGGAAACAAGATGAGAATATGTATAACGTGACGCCTGATGCACTTACTTTGACAGCCTCTTAAAACATTCACTGAAAATTTACTTATATTTAATTCTTCTCCACTTAACAAATAATTATTCTTCAGCAATAAATGATCCATTTTATTGAGAAAGTCTGCATTTTCCTCAGAGTCTTATGATCTAAACCCCGTAGATCGGATTAACAAGTTTAAAGGCTTAGAATTTTTTTTTATTTGCAAGAGTTGAAGTTTTGACAGGAAATATTTGTTGAAGCAAAGTTGTTTGTTCAGAACTGCGGGCGCTTCTGCGGCCCACACAACTACTGGACGGAAAAGAAATTGGCATAGTGCCAGGTCCGCAAAATTTTATAATCTCCCAGGATTGAGCTTAGTAAAAAATTTGCGTTCCGAAGTGCTAGCGGCTCTCAACAACATCGCGCTGAAATAAAATTTTGAAATTTATATATCATAAAGTTCGAGGCATTAAAATAACAACGTTCATGATATGGTTGTTTCATCAAAACGAAGATATTCGGATTTTTTCACGAAAAAATATTCGGAGTTGGTTCCATTAAGCTCGTAATATTCGGTAGCATATTCCTCCGCATATATCGTTGATTGGAATATATTTAGTTTAATGGCTAATTTCTCGTGTACTTATTCATGTTATGTGTGCCAGTTTTACCCTAGGATTATTTATTCAGAAACTCTAACTCTTGTAATAAGTTTGGTTCGTTCCCGAGCCAGCATCGGCCTTTGTTTTCTCATGTTTAAATTCAGGCTGAATTTGTGATCTAATAAATAAAAGAACTGGTAAAGTTGTTATAGAAATTTTTAATTTAGATATTATGCTGGAAATCTAACGGGAACTTTTTTATTAAACTTCTGAGTTTTATACATGAAGGATTCAAGTAAAATCAACAGTACGATCGAAATTATCTTAAAAATTAACGATGTTGACACGCACATTACAACACGTACGTGTGCAACAATTGACTTCTATTTGGGTTTTATTTTTAATTTTTTTAATTGGCAAAAAATTTATATTCGAACCGCTCAAAGAAATGAATGGGTCGTTGTTGTATGCATTTAAATCCCCATTTGCCCTTATGTAGGTCATATTGACCCATTTTGACCAGGCGAAAGTTTTTGTACTTTTAGAAATAAAAACTTATTCGGTTTTATAAAACAAAACTGAAACATAATTTTCTCTCTTAAATCAGTTCATTAACGACGTCTTGACCAAATTGAAGGTCAAATGATTTATTTGAACTAATTTATTATTTATATATGATTTATTATTACATTAGAAGGTCAAACGATTTGTTGCTCCCACTGCTTGCACGCCGAGAGTTCAGAAATTCAAGAAGATAGTCATGACGTCAACAGCCATGCACTCTACGAAGATAACGCGGTATATTTACGATCTTTTTTATTCAAATTATTAACAATAATTTATTTTATTAAAATTTAGTAAAATATTATCAAATAAAATATTTAAAATGTAATTAATAATAATAAGTAATGAATAATTATCAACAATAATTATTTATTATTAAAGCTTTCAAGGGCCTGATTTAGTTTCAATTAAAAACTCATCTGTTTGATGATTAAAAATTATGAAATAATTGGAAATTCAATGCAATAAATTCATCACGTCATGAATTACTCAGGCAATTCAATTCAGTAAATTCATCACGTCATGAATTGCTCAGGAAATTCTAGAGCCGTAACTCGTAAGTTCGGGAGCCGCTGAGTGCGATGAGTAATCAGTGACAGCTACTCATTTCCCAGCTTATTGCAATATTATACAAATTTTTTTATAAAATTTATATACAGTATGATTTTTCCCCGATACATTTTTTGGAAAAAAACGGAGACCCAAAAGAGTGCAAAATTCTACAAATTTCTTTATAAAATTTATATAAAGTATGATTTTTCCCCGATAAATTTTTAGAGAAAAATTTGACACCCAAAAAAGTGCAAAATTCTACAAATTTCATTAAACAATTTATATATACATGGTCTAGGGGCATGATTCTCGCTTAGGGTGCGAAAGGTCCCGGGCTCAAATCCCGGTCAAACCCAGTCATTTTGAGACTTATTCTTTATTCATGGTCGACCACAGACAGAGCAATGTAAAAGTAGCAGAGCAATGTACGTGTTAGTATGATTTTTCCCCAATAGTTTTTTAAAAAATAAAATTCAGACCCAAAAATGTATAAGATTCTACAAATTTATTTTTAAAATATATATAGAGTATGATTTTTCCCCGCTAAATTTTTTGAAAAAGAAAACTGAGACCCAAACAGTACCTACAAGAACTGTGTTATAATGAATGAAATTTTACACTCAAATAAATAAACGGGGCAGATACTCACGCACTAATAGTCACCTACATTGTAAACGTAGCATTGATACGCCCTTTTGCTGAGTCAAAGTTAGTCAAGATAACACAAGGCGAAAAATTCATATATATTGGAACAGAGTTTCATTCATTTTTCTGATTGTATAAGTTCGATAGAGACTTGTTTTTAAGGCGAAAGCATCACAGGACTTGAACCATGCGGTGTTTTAATGCTGCACTTCTGTATCAACAGGATACAAAATATTCGGGTGTATAAAATTTGGTCCTTTCTCACAATAGTCAAGCGTTCCTTGTGAAAGAAAGAGTACTGATAACATGTTTAACGTATATCATTATGTATTCCTTCACATACTCCATGCTTTCTCATTAGTATGTCATATGAAGTTTTTTCCAAGATTCATGACAGGAATATTGGTTGTCACGTAAACAAATACCTTGTCAATACTCTTTGGTTTTCTTTTTAGGCTCTTCGTCGGTCCAGCCGCTGCTGGACCGACGAAGTTCCATCATCAGGAATGTTCTTCGTTTATCATGTTTATCAGCCGTCGCGTCATGTTCCTCTCCTCTGGAATTCTCAGCAGCCGCGTTGTGTAGGAGGCGGGAGATCAGGTAACATCATTATTATACATCCCGAGCTTCCGAACATATTATTAACTTTCCAATGCAACATGAGCGAATACCTAATGATGTATTGCAACATGAGCCAATACTAATGAGGCCACCAACATAACAAAGCTGGTTTGCTAGTGATTAATTTACTTAACAAAGTTGATCGAAACTCAGAAGGAAAAACTTTAAAGTCACTTGCACGCGATTTTTTTAAACTTTAATCATTACAGATTTAATTCCTCATATCATTACAATTGAAATTCATCTTGAATCGATTTATTTCTTCCTGAGAAATTTTAACAATAATAAGAAACCAGCTCGTCTCTTGACTTGACAGTAAACTTTTAAAATAATAAATTTCCAATATTTTTATTCCAATTTAAATCATTTTTATTTTCAATGGGGTTATTATTCAGATTGATTCATCGGGTGCCATTGCGATTTTTTTCGGTTTCGCATCTCTGCATGGCTGTCGGAGACGAACTGTGCAATCCGCTGGCTGCATTGGAGGAGAATGCATAATATGTATATGGATACGATATAATGAGAGAAGAACAAAAGAAGGCGGCTACCGTCAGTGAGGCGATGTTTACTGATCCTCTAGCGGAGGATGGCAGGTGGCTATAGCTTGCCAGCGGTTATTTTTACTTCAAGTTGAGTCGCCAGCTGCTCGGCGGGTAAAGTGAGATTTTACTAGTACAACGTTGGTCGTCTCAGAAACGATAGGAACAGAATGTGGAAGTGCGTGGTAGATGAGTCTTTGTCTCAGGAAATTATGAATTATTAGGATGGCTAGTCAGGAGATCAACGAGCTTGCTAATCAGGAAGCTCGTTGGTACGGTTGCATTAATGGTTAAACGGAGCCGGCCAAGGCCTCGCAAGAAACTCTTCGTAACGAATAGACATGCACATGGAAAATCAACTCTGCGTTGCATTTGTGTATTCGAGAAGAATTGAATTTATAACATTAATACGGTTCAGCAAGGTCTAGTGCAGTCAAGACGACTGTCTAGTGCAGTCAAGACGACTGTCTAGTGCAGTCAAGACGACTGCTCATGACGAAGGTTTAGTGCAGTCAAACCTTCGTGGAATCAAGAAGCCTGGATAAGACAAGTTGGACCCGTAACAGTTTCCCAGAACTTAATTAAAGACCATGAATCGGAAATGATTTCAAGTACTTATATCATTAGTTTGATTAAATCGCAAGTTCATCATGAATTTAAAATCAAAGAACACGCCAAGCAAACGCTTTCTGTGCTTTCAAATTTTTGGTGAAATGTTTTCATGGTAAATGTTAAAGCAGTCACGAGTCGCGCATGCGAACCTGGATACGATACAAATATTCATGGACACAATCTTCTTCTTCTGTGCATCATTTCACCTTTTATAAAATTCTGTCCGTTCCTTCAACTAAGAGAAATAAACACCAGAATTAAAAGCAATCCCCGATTTCCTAATTGACGATGAAGTTAATTAATAAACGGTTAGCGAACTAAACGATTAGGTAATAATTCACTTCATACAAGATGAACAGTACATTAATTTGGTTGCAATTGAGGACACTGCATTGTACACTACACCAGCAGCCACTATTTTCGCTCCGGTGTACGAGTAATTGAAACATGGTTCGACGTGACGAGGCGTCCTGTCAAATTACTGTGATGGACAATTTTTTCCCGTGATATCAGGAATAGAAGTTACGTTCTGCACAAAAAACATGAAAGGCCAGTAGTTATTTGAGAAATTTAAATCTTTCGGCCTTATTTTTTTCTAAGGATTAACAAAACGATGCAATAATACTATTCACACATAGACTACAAAACTAATATTTACACAGATTCCATTTTTTTACAAAATATGCATTTGTTTACATATCATTTTAATATATACACTCTGAAAATTTATTTATGTATTCGTATATTTTAATCATAGAGCTGAAATTTCGATGAAAATATGAAACCGACTTGTATAAATTTTTGTTAGTATTTTTGTTCATATCTCAATTGATTTCATCGAAATATTTTATTGCTGAACTATATAATTTGACGTCATGTCTTTCATGAAGTGCAAAAATCCTAAGAAATTATTTCATCTTGAAAAAATATAAAGGATTTGAACTAAGAAAATATAACGAATAGTTGTGTGGCAATTTCAGAAAGGTTCAGGTCTTCATCATCTTATGAACATAATGGCTCAATTTTTGGCTCAATAATGGCGCAAATTTCGTGTCAGACTCATTGAAAGTTTAGTATAAAACGTAGTGAATTAATTGAATATAAACGTATAAATATAACTATGTACAATAAACAAGTGGTTCCGCAATTAAAGATAGCCTCGAACAAGCGACCTCGATCGGATGCAAGCTTGTTCAATAAAGAAACTCACGAGGAATTTTTAATTTCACGCGCATAGCTCACCATGAGTCGATAATAAAATTCTTTGTTATATACATGAATTATATGCACTTATGAAAACTATTCAGTTGATGTCATATGTGTGGGACTAATGCTTGGAGATAAATTAATAGTTCGCTTTGATTATTTAACTTATTCTCATAATATCTAATATATAATATAAAACAGATTTTATTATTATCTATAATATAATATTAAACTTATTATAATATCTTCGCTCGTTCTGTAACCGAAACCAAGTTTTTGGCCTATTCATTTCATCGCTAATTGATAAGTTTCGCTCTGTTTTGAGTTTAAATTTGGAGCATAATTTTTATTGCTTGAATAATTAGAGAATTAACTCTTAGTATTGAGAGTATTAACCGTGATCGTCATAAAAACGATTCATCTATAACATCTAATTACAAATAAACACTTGAAGTTGTTCCACCTATTGCCGCTTAAATACCTCTGAAAACTCGGAATTTATTTATAAATTTTTATCAGACTTGGAGACTTTGAAGACACTAAGTTTGATTAAACAACGCTAGAGAAAAAATTTATTGGAATAACCTTTCTTTTGTGACAAAAATTATCACCAAAAGAGAGGAACTTTCGTTGAGCCTCCCATAAACTAAAAGCTTAAAAACTTGTTAAATTGGTAGTAATTTGTTTACTATATGAATGAAATTTAATATTTCAAGTTCACGAATATATTCCATACGCTTGAATTCATTAAAGGAAAATCAGTATAGTTTAGCAATTCGCCTGCTAATGAAATTCATGCTCACACACTAACATTGTTTTCTCTAACTTTGCCTTCATGAAATCCATGTAGCCGAATTTCGTGAAGCTTCGGCTTGATGAAAGCACCGCAATTATAAGGAGGTACTCCCGTTCGTGTATACTTTAGAGAGTAATTATATTCAGCTTAGAAAATGGGGGGTCGTCGAATTAAATATAGTCTAATATTATTTGAGCCTACATCCTCCTTTAAGATTTAGAAATTCTTTCCATTGGTAACATGTATGGTTCTAAAACTTTAAATAGCATTGAACACACAAATATAATTTGAAGTGATTCAATGTTCATGTTTCGGCCAGCAGTGCCTTTGCCAAAAACTTGTCACAATCTCATGGACTCTCTTATAATCAAAAGTTATTTGTTGTAATTCGCCATATCTCTGCTTTTCACGATATCGATTAGCAACTTAACGATCTATTTCCCACACTCGTTCATAATTAGCCAACACAATGTAGATCAGAAGACGGCATAGAATAAGGATTGGCAAGATGAGGATGCACAATAATCGCAGTCATGAGAAAAAATTTTCCGACACTCAAATATGTTCGTGAAATTTATTTGCTACAGAAATTTAATTGATTTGTCCACTCAAATTAGTCGAGCTGCTCTAGATAATTAAGTCTCAGCTCCAGTGTAGAACTCTCAAGTGTGTGAGTGTGTGACTTATTTTATAGCCTGTAGGTGGGCAATGCCGTATTTCAAACGTGTATAGCGCCCGTGCCGTATTTAAACGTGCATAGCTCTCATGCCGTATTTCAAACGTGTATAGCTCTCATGCCGTATTTCAAACGTGTATAGCTCTAGACTGAACATATGCTCCTGCATAGCTTCGTCTAGTCTGTTCTTGAAGGCGTTCATACTCGGAGCGTCAACGATGCTATCAGAGAGGCTGTTCCACATGGCGGTGACTCAAAGCGAGAAGAAATGTTGTCGCATGGATGTGTTAATCGATTAGCAACAGAATGATCCAAATCCTGATCTGATCCGGCAATGCCGTACTTCAAACTGTATAGCTCTCATGCCGTATTTCAAACGTGCATAGCTCTCATGCTGTATTTCAAACGTGCATAGCTCTCATGCTGTATTTGAAACGTGTATAGCTCTCATGCCGTATTTCAAACGTGCATAGCTCTCATGCAAAACGTGTATAGCTCTCATGCCGTATTTCAAATGTGTGTAGCTCTCATGCCGTATTTCAAACGTGTTTAGCTCTCATGCCGTATTTCAAACGTGTTTAGCTCTCAAGTGGCTTGACTCTTCGTCTATTGAAGGTAATTCTCGTTGAAAGCATTAAGATGCGAAAATTTTTCGTTGACAAAGGGTTTCCGTCTTTCAAAAAAGCGACTAGCTCGCCGTTTTTTATGATAGTTGCAAAAAGCACAGTAGTTGTATTTTTACAGGTTTCTTACATTCTTCGTCTGTAGAATTATTTACTCAAATCTTTCATCTTGGGTCTAGGAACCTATAATTTGATTTTCATGGTTGATAATAATTGTGGATATGCCCTAGCTTATACCAATTATGCGGTTACGTATTATATTAAATGTAGACATATTAGTCACATATTTCAGGACATAGTTACATGTATACTTAAACCTTGTTCAGGTTTTCTTCATTAACATACTTCTATCAACGGGGATAAAATACAGATCAAAAGTGTATGAGTAAGTACTTCAGACCATTGACAATTTAGTATTTTGTTTTAAACGTGCTTTTCGTAAATTAAAATGATTTCCGAGCATGAGTCATTTTTAAGAGAGGCTTGAAAATTCTCACCAACTTAATGTATGCGGCGAAAAGATGGAAAGATAATCTTTATGTTAAAAATTCATGAACGTTTTGTTTAACCGTGACTTGATAAGAATGGTCAATTCTTGCTGATTAACGTCCGGCGACCCTTGGGAAATATGTTGTACATGGCACACAAGAGGGAGTGGAGTTATTGCGTCTGGCATTTTATGCCGAGCGTGAGCAACAAGTTTCATAAGATGACTGCTGGAGGAGCACTTACCTGATTAGCTTATTTGCATTAATGTAATTGTGAGGAGAGCTTGACTCTTATATGAGTTACAGCACGGTACTTAGCCTAAATATACACCGACGATGAACCTCTTAAAGTACAGACGAGATGTTCAATTAGTCGTTATATAGCCATGGTCAATTTAATTATGTCCAGCATATATACTACGTTAGATGCATGCAAGCTTTGTTCTTGCCAAGTGCAGTCTTGTTAGAAGAACAAATGATGAGGCTGTAGTGTCGGTAAATTGTTTTCTTAGTGATATTGCACATTTGAATTGACATGGGAGTATTTGATACAAAAATTTATTCTAATGGAGATATTAAATATCAAAAATACAACCTACAGTCAATATCTTAATCTCAAAGATTTAAGTAAATCTTTACGTGAAATTTTTTCGGTTATTTTAAGGTTTAGTCATTTTTAGGTAAACCTATGGGTACAAAGAAAAATTTGCATCGTCTAGCAGTATTTTTACAGATTAATATGAACATTTGTATGCACCAAATATCAAATTAACATTAAAAATTCGAAATCATGTCATAGATGATGAGATAAAAATAAATCCGCATAATTTTTACAGAATCAGATCACTTTCGTTAATTGCTTTTCCCCTCAATGTAGTGGAGTATAAATATCTTAGAGTGCATGTAGTGAGCAAAGCGTCACAGCTTAGCAAATCTTCACTACAAACATCAGCGAAGAATTCAGAAGTGTATTTTTTCCAGCCTCGTGACTCGCGATCCCAGCCTTGAGGAAAATCTGTCGCGGAGAAACTTATGCGACTCACATATCGAGACTGCATGGGAATTAAATGTAGCGGTAGCAATTACACTGCAACGACATGACTGACGTATTACCCGTAGAAAATTTATGGGTCATATTGTACAAAGAGCGACATTATAATACTACTACTACTGTGGAAACGAGGTAAAATGCTCAGCAATAATGAATATAAACCTCGATTATACTTTCTGGATCTTGCTTCAAATTTGACCGATTTTAAATTTAAGTGAGCTCTATTATAAAACGATCCCAACTTTAGTGTTCAGTGATTGTATTGCTCTTTCCCTACCTCAACACTACCGAAACACCTATACGCAGATACAGTCTGAATTACGTTATATCACATCCAAGAGTAAATGACGTCCAACTTTAACTGGAAAAAACTATTGAAAAGTATAAGTTAGATTTTAGTTAAGAATTTCAATCTACCCGTTCAATATCAATCCACCTGCATCTGTTCTCGAAACTTCTCCAAGAGTTATGCCAGCTCTAACACTAATGATGTTGATGATGAAGCGTGAATACTTTAATATAAAACGCACTATTCATTTTCATGCAGCGCTGTAACTTCCACGTCATGTTTGTATATGGACGCCGTCATCGGCTTTACGTTCGCACATGCAGAAGACAGACGCGCAGGTGAAATAAGTTCGAAAATTACTTGTCGATAGTCTTTATTTACTGCGAAAATATAAATTTCACTGAAAATTACGGAACATTGTTTAATGACTCAATAAATATCAATGTGATTACAAAGAGAACAGCACTGAACGACAATCATGTGCACTGACGTCGCCGTATTTCTCCTGACATCGCCGTATTTTACCTGACGTCGCCGTATTTTTCCTGACATCGCCGTATTTTACCTGACGTCGCCGTATTTTTCCTGACGTCGCCTTATTTTACCTGACATCGCCGTATTTCTCCTGACGTCGCCGTATTTTTCCTGACGTCGCCGTATTTTTCCTGACGTCGCCGTATTTTTCCTGACGTCGCCGTATTTTTCCTGACGTCGCCGTATTTTTCCTGACGTTACCGTATTTTTCCTGACGTCGCCTAAAACTTTTCTTGGCCTCACAGTTCAGATTTGCCCAAAATTTACGTTTTATTGCGCGTGCACTTATTCAAACGGGACTGCCTGGATAGCTCACTAGAGCAAATCTTACTGACCTACAAATGTGCAAGTGAGTCAAAAAGTATACCGTATTCATCTCTTGACGAGCTATCGACCCACTCAAATGGTTCATCTTGACACATTCACATCTTCAATCATCTTCATTATTCATCTTCAATCATCATTCATCTTCATTCACATCTTCAATGCAGTGCGATAAGATCCGCGTCACCGGAACGATTAATCATCTCCGAATTAACAACGTTGCTAATTAGAACGGTGGATACACCTAATCATTTTCAAGAAGAAATACTAGATGATTATTTCAATTAATTTTGAATAGTTATTTGGAATCTGAGCACACAATGAAAATACCTCATAGGACGGAATTATCATTCAGTATTAATTTGAACCTGCATTACATCGTAATAGATTAAACTGTGTCGTCTGTTCTCTAGTGCACGAATCCAAGAAACCGAACAATGTATAAAACAGATCATCGAACCTGCAAATTACAGCACGAAGCCCATTATCTTCAATTAATAAAACTGTATGAATATTAAATTTAAATTATATAAAGGTAATCTCAATCACAATGATAACCATTATCTTAAGGCAGTACCTCACAATCGTACAATGAATTGTAAATTGAAACCTATTGAAAATTACTTTTTAACTTTAATCGCTGACTAGTCATTGCAAAAAAATGTGCTTGCCAATTGCCAAATTTTCTAAACAATATCATCTTTATTTAATATTAAGCATTGATCACAAAATAAGGTAGTATCAGCTCCATAATTACCGTTGTTCTCGACACTATGCAAGGCATTTACAAATGAACGGCATAGTCATCACTCCGGAGAGCCTCGTGTTTCATCTAGAGGTTCTTTCTTCATAAAGAGCTTGGTTATTTCTTCCAGAGTTATCCCTTTAGTTTCCTTCACTACAGTGGCAGAGAACACAGTGCCAAGTACGCAGATGCCGCAGTACAGCCAGTGGAAGCCGTAGCCCCGCAGCTCGCTCTGCCATGACAAGTTTCAAAATTAGTTATATTTATAGTCTTTTAGTTATAAGATAAAGTTGAATCGCCTAATACGTTAGATTTAAAATGCAATTTCATGCGATCTAATTTCTTTGACTGGGGATGACAATTCATATTCATCGCAATTTTACGTTGTAACTGAATGCCAAAATACAAAATGGACGTGCATTTTGGGGTCTCAAAAATTAGCCAATGCCTCTTAAAATAAAATGTAGCGTAGTTAAAAATTTAGGTGCGCCATCCTATGACTAGCAATAACTAGGTATATATATAGACACAAAAATATATACATATATTAATATATTTAGATAGATATTTAGATTTGTACTATTTCATTCCACTGGTACTTCCTTTGAAATAATGTGATCGAGTTCAACCAAGCTCCAAACCTGTCCACACCTCGTTACTCACAGTCCACATCCTCATCATTCGCCGTCCACACCCTCAACTACTGCCATGTTTGCTATCCAGTCCACAATTCATCCCACCTCGTCACTCACAGTCCACAACCTCGTCATTCACCGTCCACATACTCAACTACTGCCATGATTGCTACCCAGTCCACAATGCGTCCTAGCTCTGCCTCACCTGCAGGAACTCGTAGGAGTGGACGGTGATGAAGGACGCCGCCCACATGCCTGCCACAGTCAGTCCTGCCGCAGTCTCCCGCACAAGGGGCGGCAGCATCTCCCCTAATTTATTAACAACAATTTGACATTCAGTAAATCTTATATCGGAAAAACAAAAGTATAATTAATTAACACAATTAATATATCATATATGGGAAAAACAGAATTATCATTTTCACTGCTTCGTAATCAAGTTCCTAGCATAGACATGGCATCCACTTGTAGTCGAGGGTTTGGGCGAATATTAGATGAACGAATATCTTTCTCGTAACCACTTCTCGTGACAGATTAATAATGGAAAGATCTCATGAAATTTGATTGTAAATTGCAAAAAGACATACTATAACAAAGCAAACTAATGAAATGAATTTTTTCCATTGCAATCGCTTATTAAAACTCCATAATTAATGTAAAATAATACACCCATCTCATGCTTGATAAATCAATGTTTCACAAAACCCTTTTAAAAATTAAACTGGCAGCATCTCACCAAATTGCAAAAAGACATACTATAACAAAGCAAACTAAATGAAATGAATTTTTCCATTGCAATCGCTTATTGAAGCTCCATAATTAATGTAAAATAATACACCCATCTCATGCTTGATAAATCAATGTTTCACAAAACCCTTTTAAAAATTAAACTGGCAGCATCTCACCATAAATCAACACCAACTTGCAGGCATCAGCAACGATACTGTTTCCTTTCGGTTATGACCTCTGATTTCAGTGTCACTATCTTTTAACCCTTTATTATTTCTGTCAGAGTAAACCACTTTCTAAATTTTGTTTCTGCATTAGCTTCAGAATAAAAATTGCAAGCCGAACTCTTGACAAATATAGATAACGGCCTCAATTCATTAACTGACCTTGGATTTCAATTTAATTATTCCAATTCCACCGTACAATTTCAGCAAGGGCGTATGACACTAATCGTCAAGAACCAACACACTTCATCTGCGTAACAGACCAGCAATCAATAACCCTATTATGGCAATAACGCACATTGTAGCAACTAACATCAGAACGTACAGGTCACTCACCCATCAGAATCCAGATTACAGCTCCTAATCCAATCCCAAAGGCGATAACGTAAGTCATGAGCGCCGTCAATGGAAGCCAAAACAAAAATTTTCTCGTCCATTGTTCATCAACGGTGAGCATGTAGAAAAAGAGGCCCAGGCTGCCTGCAAAATAAGTATCATTAGAATCAAAATAGGCTTACTAATTAAATACACTCAATTACCCTTCATTATCTACATTCAGCTGAACAACAGCCCAACACTTTCCAATTTGTAAGAAGGAATCTACAAAAGGCATAAGAATACAGACAATAGCAGCGAAAAAATGCACAGAGACAAAAATACACTGAGGCATTCTTCAACCAATCCAGTTTTAATTTTCAAATTCAATCGAAATAGTATTACAAAAACTATAATATGTCTCTACCTTTAGACTATATAATGTTCACCTTTAGACTATAAAATGAACACCTATAGACTATAAAATGATCACCTTAAGACTATAAAATATTCACCTTAAGACTATAAAATGTTCACCTTTAGACTATAAAATATTCACCTTAAGACCATAAAATGTTCACCTTTAGACTATAAAATGAACACCTATAGACTATAAAATGATCACCTTAAGACTATAAAATATTCACCTTAAGACTATAAAATGATCACCTTTAGACTATAAAATGTTCACCTTAAGACTATAAAATGTTCATTTTTAGACTATAAAATATTCACCTTAAGACTATAAAATGTTCATTTTTAGACTATAAAATGTTCACGTTTGTTTTCCTGTCTGTGTTTAATGTACTTATTGTCTTCATTAATATTCCATGTATCAAAGAAGCTTTACAATGACTGGCGGCCAGGACCGCCGACGATGAAACCAACAGGCACTTCCTGCCTGCCTTCTCGACGAGGAACACGGCTGCTATCCCTGCCAGGATCTCCACGACGATGCACAGGATGCTGCTCAGGTCTTCTGACATTTCGCTGCCAGAGTTCTGCAGAGTTACATCGAGCACTACTTATAGGCATATAGATACACATGCATTTATCCTCTGCAGCACGTTATATAGGGCAAATCTCGATACAATAAATGTTTTAGTTCATGCATACTGCCAACACAGTCATATTAGTCACAACTCGTCGGCACAGTTCATTACAACACTTCCCTTTAACTTCACTTCTTGTTGTTTGTCTGTGTGTCTGCTATAAATCTTTTAATCGATATTTAACACACTTCTACCTCTCCAATCAATCTGAAATTTTGCACACTTGCGTAAAGTTGGAGACAATGCATGAATCAGTCGGCAGAATAAATAATTTTGAAAATTTATAAAAATTTTAATCATTAAAAAAATTAAAAAATTCAAACTTAAATTTCTTTTTTTAATACTTGAAAATAAAATTAGAAATTCATTGTACATGTGTAATATCAAAGACACTGGACTCTTACGAAGTGCGATATTTAAAAATCAATTTTTAATCGCATATTATTTTTCAGCTTGGAACATTAACATTCAATTATTCTTATGTTTAACCGACGTACTTCATAAAAGAAGCCAGTCATTCCCACAAGCCTGAATACTAATGAACATTAGAAAACGTGTTTAGAACTTGCTATCGAATTCATGCTTAAAAACCAAACCGTACACGATTCAAGAGACGATGTTACTCTAAGTAAGACATAAATTAAGACACTGAATAAGACATTCTATTATCATTATACATTATAACGAATTAGTTTACAGAAAAAAATATTCAGGTACGAAGCAAGATTCATCAATACGACACGTAAAAAAATTGCTCGAAATGCGTTCGTTTTCGCCCGATGCGATTTGACCGAGATCCGTCCCCGGTAATCCCTAGGCCAGCCTGCGCCGTTCAACAGCTCATACGAAACAGCTAATTTAAAATTTCAATTTCTTTGAATGTTTTCAAATTATCCAAATATTAAAAGGAACTGAATCATTTGAATATAAAATGGAATAAAAACAATGATGAAGTAAATAAGCATAAAAGCTAAGTTTTCATTCCATTTAACACTGGATCAGAAACATAAAATACATAAACAATACAAGCACCTTCAATTACAACAATAACCTTGAATATAGAGCTGAGATTTGATGTAAGTACTTCAATGCCTACATTAACAATACAAGCACCTTCAATTACAACAATAACCTTGAATATAGAGCTGAGATTTGAATAATTATAGGTAGTTATCGTCAGCAGATACACGAGGCACTCGCTTCACAAGCCATGGAATTTATTGGAATCGTACCACCTACTAATCAAATTCACAAAATTTTCGATCAAGTACAATACCGAAATTCATTAATTTAAAGAGATAAATTCCGAATCCATCAAATTGCATTTAGTTATTTGTGTTCTTTCATGAACTCTTAGAAATAAGAGAGTGATTTTTGCAGGTGATCTTTCATTAACTCTTTCTATAGATGAGATAAAGGAGTTATTCCTGCAGAAGTAATACCCCTTCATTAACTCTTTCTGTAGATGAGATAAAGGAGTTACTCCTGCAGAAGTAATTCCTCTTCATTAACTCTTTCTATAGATGAGATAAAGGCCAATAAAAAGAGTTAAAAAGGCCTGCAGAAGTAATACCCCTTCATTAACTCTTTCTATAGATGAGATAAAGGAGTTACTCCTGCAGAAGTAATTCCTCTTCATTAACTCTTTCTATAGATGAGATAAAGGCCAATAAAAAGAGTTAAAAATGCCTGCAGAAGTAATACCCCTGAAGTGCTGCAGAGCCGCTCGTGCTTCAGCCTCCCTGCCCTTCATGAGGAGATAAGCAGGCGACTCCCTACAGAAGAAGATGAGGACGGCGTAGACGAGGGTCGGGCTCGTGCAGATCAGAGCCAAATTCTGCCACGTCGTGAACGCCCCCACCAACATCACCAGCAGTATGCCCAAGGCCAGCGAGAGTTCGTAGAAACTGCCTGAGAAGGTCATAAAGTTTCTGACAAGGTCATAACAGTTAGTTTTCGAAATCAGTTTTGTAATTAATCAAAACTATTCGTACAAACGACGGCAATAGCATTCATTTCCACACTAGAAACGAAGAAATAGCATATTGTAATCCATCGTAAATCAAAGTTTTACGTTTATATAATTGTTCGTTGAATATAGAATTTTTACATTTAAATAAAATTAGACAATGAGGTGTTAAATTTTTAACATATTGTGAATATTTTGCATGAAAAAAATAGTATTTTTACTTCAAAAGCAAGTTACATAAGCCTTTGTAGGAATTACGCTTCGTGTGTTTTCAATTAGAGCGCAAAATATATACCTACATGATTGCTTCACCTATTTAAACATACCCGCACTATTTTGTGAAAACTGATTGTCTAAACACGATTAAAGCCGTAAACAGGTTCAAACGCTACTTGTATATTTGATGTCTTTTCAAAACATGTACGTTAATTTCATACCTAGAAGATTCGACCAAGAAGAGACAATCGTCTAAAAACCCCGATTGAGAAGCAATCCAAATCTCAAACTGGAACTGGGAACTGTTTGTAAGTTAAAATCTCGTTGAGTTTAGATGTTGGTCATAGATACATCCTCACAAATAATCACACCGACGAAAATAATTTTCGGGTATACCAAAAAAGCATCAACACTTAGCACCTGTTATCTCAAATGGTTAGCTCCGTATAAACTTATGCACATGATTAACTTATCGCACTACACCTATCGCTATGAGCCTATCGAGAAACCAGCTAAAATAAACCTATTCCTAAGATGAGCCACATCTCTCCAAGTACACAAATGCTAGAAGAAATGTTACGAAGATGAACGAGCATCGTCTACCTAATATCCCCCTGATGTTGCTGGAGGCGATCTCCCCGACGTAGGCGTTTCCTGCAGCAGAACTCAGGCCGATGTACACGCCAGAGAGCGCCCTGCCCAGCACCAGCGTGGGCAAGTTGGTGCCCAAACCTGGCAACAACGACACTGTCACAATGGCGACAATGTGGAAACACAATAAATATTATCACTTATTGCAAAGAGGTTATCCAAATCTATCAGGTGATCCAATTTAATTATGTCATGTCAGTGAATTAGTGAATTAGGTACAATTTGAAAACAAAATTCATCTGAGTAAAGTTATATATTTCACACATTCATAATCTCTAATCTATATAATATTCAAAGCTCAAAGCCTCGTCAGGTTATGGGCCAGACAGTCTAGAAGAACTGCTGTGACATCTAACTTCATTACGTCGTCAACCAAAGTTGACCCAATATAAGATCCATTTTTGATACTACCTGTCATAAGCCAGCCCAGCAGGGAAGGGACGGCGGAGACCAATAAAGCTCCCCGTCTACCCATCGCGTTTATGAGGAGACCGCTCAACAGCCCCCCGACGAGGGCCCCCAAAGCGAAAACCGACATGAACCACGACAGCTCCTCGCTGGTCATCACCATGGGTGAAGCTCCAGCCTCGAGAAGCGGTTCGCCCTTGAAGGTTTTGCGGCCATCGAACATGTCAGTGTCAGTCATGATTTTGGAGCCAAGAAGGTTCGTCGTGTTGCCTCTATAACTAAAATTTCCAGATGTAAAGTTGTAATGTACTCCGTCATTTTCGTAGCTTAGGTGGCCATTAGAGTCGTTATAATGAGTGACGCGGTCATGAACGAAGACCTTGGTTGGGTTGGCAGTGATGACATCGTGTGCAGCGCGGAGCTGGAAAGACGCCGGGGAATTGAAGCCAAGCACTGCACCTACAGCAATCGAGCTCACCGACACTGCAACAGGAATGACCATTTATTTCATGTAATCTACAGGCGGTCAAATTACACCAATAAACCTAACTAAGTGACAATGCCGAGATGAGTGTGCGACTGTGCGTTTCTGTTGCTAGGAAACGCTTCGAAATAAAAATTTTGTTGTTCAATTTTACATTCATGTGTGATGGTTTATTCCAAATCAGTGTAGTACCGGCCTGTTATGTCTACACACTACATGGATAAAGAGGCTGCACGATTTAATATGAGATTGAACTTGACATTCAAGTGGCAGTAGGACGTGCCGCTAGGCCCGCTTGCCCTTGTCGAGTTTTTAATAGCCTCAACAGTGCAATTTATATCGTCAATAAATAGTTATTTTTTTAGATAAATACCAGCTTTATGAAAAGTGTTTTGTGTTCAGTTAAGCGAATTCTATTATATACTCCGGTCTATTACTATTACCATTCAAACAGAACATAAACATATTTCGTACTACCTAATATTTACAATGAAAATAAAGTGAAAACTCAACTTTTTCTATTTGCACTCGTAAATCGTAATTATCTGATACAGGCTCAAGCTTATGAAGAGAAATGATCACTGAGCCTTTTACAAGTCTATATATAAACCAAACACGAATCCCTTCTTGCAAGAGACTATTTTTAATTGAGATACTTCAATTATTTGGGACCGATGTGTTATGCTGAAAAAATGATACGTAATGTTGATGCTTACTTTCAGTAAAAAAGTTAAGTAGTTTTTCATGGGCTAGTTAGCTTTTCATTAATGTATTACCTGACAGCGCAGCGAAGTACTGCGTGAGGTAGGCAGGTTTGGACGCTGGACTGCTGCCCTCGGCCATGAGTGCGAAGCAGATTTTCGCGAGGCCGAATTTGTTTTCGTTCTATTTTACGTATTTTCTCCAGCCTCTATTCCTTATCCAGCCTCAAATTCCTGTTCTTAAAATATTGTTTACGTACGTTATAGAAAAGTAAGTATGAGCTAGAAATTATATTAGAAATAAATAATCAGCTAAAATGCTCCACAGCATAATAAGTAAGATTCACACATAATTGTAGAGATAAAATGTCGTCCCGCATAATAAGTAAGATGAGCTACAAATTGCAAAGCTGGAATGCCCTCTCGCATAATAAATAACGTCGCGCTACAGAAATATAAAGCAAAAATGTGAGTTTGAACGAAAAAAGTCGGGCCTCTAAACGAGGCGTCCGCAAGTCTGTCTCCTCGGCACGCCTGTCACGCGTCAGCCACCGCCTCAGAATTTGAATGAAGGCTTCTTTCACGCGTCACTAACAGACTTGCTTGTGAGCATTCAAGCTCAACAGACATTGATTATTGACTTGGTAACCTAATGTTACTATGTCCAGAGTGAAAATAGTCGGTGTTACATTTTACACCGCGTTTTAACTGCCAGACAATCTGCTAGACAATATTCCGCTTATCATGGTGGACTACTCAAGCCCCCTTCCGAGTCATAAACGATTTAGTTTGCACAAATACAATACCACACATCAAACAATGTACTTTTTATCATAGCCATTGTACATATGCAGTCTTATATAGATGAGATCTGAGCTGAAAATTCTCTAATTATCTAGGTACATACAAATGACAGTTTGACATTGCTAACAAACAGCTGCTAAAAATTATTAATACCGTAGTACAGAAACGTGCTGCAAGTGTAATATCAACAACGTCAGCTAATTTGAAGTTGAAAATTCTCTGTCAGAATCGAGTTGATGCGAAATTTTAGCGACTTTATACAGATGAATTCATGGATTAATATTGTAATCTACAGAGCGCTATATGGCTGGCATTGGCACATGCCTCGTGGTAAAAAAAAACGCCCTATGTCACATGGCACCAATACTAGGGAAGCAACAGCGCACACAACCTTCTCTATGACAGCCTTCCCGGCAACTGAACTGAGTGCAGAGTGCAGACTGCAGAGTGCAGACTGCAGAGTGTGTTGAACTGTGTTCAGAACTTCAGTGTGAGACTGTGAGTGAGTGACTGTCAGTGACAGAGTGAGTGTGAGTGAATGTGAAATGCCTTAGTGAATGTGCCAAGCGCCATGCATGGGCTACAACTACATAGACCAGCTGGCAGCTGCGTGCCATAATTGAACTAATACGTTTCTGACAACGATGACTATTTTTTCACCGTTCTGACCATGTCTCGAATGACGTCACTTTGGCCCCATATGTAAACAGAGGGGATCATCACGTTTCTAGTGCCATCTTTGAAGGCATTTAAAAAAATGTAAACTCATTTTGGCCCTCCTCATTCGCCTGTGCGCACACACGCTGAGCTGTGTAATGATACTGCATCTGACAGTGACTTCAAGATGTTCGCTTGAACCTGATCTGCTCATTTTAGAATCTTAGTACATTATCAAACTTAGGCCCAGTTTGAATTCACCGTTTAGCTCGTATCCCCTTGAGACTGTGAATAGATATGTTTGCGGTTTTTTCTTGTGCGTTTTCTTTTAGTTGCAAATTTAGATTTTAATTTCAGTTCAGTGACTTTCAATAATCATTGTACTACTTGTGATTTTATTTGCATTCTAGAATCTTCGAATTGACGATGGAGCTGGACTCCGAAGCGTTTTCTTTAAAGATATGATGAACTTTTGTGGAATATTCTTTTCTTTTAATTTCTAGCCCGTAACTCAGTTGCATAAATTACATTTTGCATGCATTGTAAATCTAATTACATGTGTGTTTGAATTTGATAAACAATTGAATGCAATGAGAAATTCTTCACCAAGAATATAAGAATATTTTCACCGAAAGTTTCTGTTTCTGAACTAAATCACAAGGGACGGTAGTATTGTGCCACAATATTCCGCGTTTTTTTTTCGACAATCCTGCATCTTAATTTATTTTACATATATCATATTATATACATCGGTCATATTTTATGAGTGTGCGTAAGTGTTTGTGTTTAAAATGATGGGACCATCTCCCAGAACTACGAGGTTCAAGATGATTGGATTCAGTAATGCAGGAAAGTAAAACTGCAGTGATTATCGATTAAGGGCTCGATAATCCCAGCAAACAGTAAGCTGGTTAGTCGCATGAAATAATTCTTAAATAATAAACGTGGACTATTATTTAGCAAAGTCAAAACTGGGCGTATAAGCACATCTATTGAAAAAAAACTGTAAGAAGGTGGTCTGACAGAGAAATAAAACAATGTCTCTGTTTTTCATAATTTAGCATGTGAAACAAACCATCATGCCAATGTAGTTAGTACCTAGTTACGAACCTACAAAAAAAAATCAAATCCGTCACCAGGTCTTAGCGGTATATCATTCAGTTTGGGCTACAATCATTTTCTAAGTCGATGAATATTCCTGTCGCAGAAAATATAATTTTGAGAAATAAACTAAACCACTTTTAAAATTGAATTTCAAATCCGTGCATCATGTTGAATGAAGTTTTGACACGAGTTTATTGTTTAATATTGTTATACTCATGAGTATTAAGATGATTGCTGAACCAATTAATAGGTGTATGACAATGTTCGTTAATATGATATTTATAATCAGAAATTTGTTAGCATCAAAATAAGTCAAATAACTATCAAACATTCACTCAAATTTAATATTAATCATCAATTTTAGTGATATTTATCACTCGCGCACCTGGAGCTAATTGAATGATTAAAGATTATGTGAAGGAAAATTTACATCTGTTTATGAAGGAAATATGAAATAACTACCATCAAACTTAAGTTGCTCTTCTATATATAATAATGTTCGTAAAAAATTAGTAAATTGGTTAGTTTCTATTTGAAGATGCATTGACGTCAGAGCAGCGATGCGATCCGAAAAATTAATTGAGTTATGCTCAAATCATTGCATTAAGATTTACAATTAAAACTGTCGTTTTACACTTGGAAAATCATTTTGAGTCTGATTTCATTTTTATTTTGAAAATTGTCACAATAAAACCTGATATTTTGTGTTCAATTTCACACAGAACATAGTAGATCTGTATTATGTCAAATTGGCATTAGCAAATGTGATATTTTTTACTTATTTCATAAGAACCTCTCATGGTTAATTTTCATATCATAGTGATAAATTTTGCAGCCCATGCGGGCATTATGTATTCCAGTCATTCGAGAGCTCAAGAATAGGCTAAATTGCACGCAACTGAAGTGAAGTAAAGCGCGACCTTTTTTGTAACTATGAATGTGATAAACTCTACACAGAACCGCTAGACGTCAAGGGCGTCACTATAGGTTATATGAATAGAGCCCGTATTTAGAGGGAGCTAACCCCTCTGTGGATGTACAAGATGTGAGCGAACGTTTAATTTTACTAACAGCTGACAACATCTTTAGCACTGTACAACTACAAACACCGGAAATAGTGTCTATTTACAACATTAACAACATATTCAGGCGACATAATATCGTATTATTCGGCTTTCTCGGCAGTAAAATATTATAATAATTCTATAATGTGGCGTAGGAATATTGTAGCTGAATAACAGGAGTAACCAGAAACACCGCCGCGAAGTTGTATTTATGAATAGCGTGCCGACTTCACAGATGATTTTCGTTGAGTTTAACACAAGGGCTGAAGAGTCGCGCTTTGGTCCGGCTCCCATTCTCTTGCGTTGGAGAGTGGAGGAATAAACGTACGAAAAACCGAAGAAAAACCAGACCATCTAAACAGATAAAAAATCATGCAAGTGATAAAAATTGCTACTACTTTTTCATTAATTTCGACAGTGTTCCGATAAAAGTAAATTTGATTGTGCAAATCGAGTACAACTTCGTTACAAATTGAAATAATCGAAACATACAAAGATTGCATTTATTCAACATATATATGTTATCTTTTTATTAAAAAGTTTCCATTTTGCTAGAGAAAAGAATAGCGTTAGCCTTGTTTTAGGATACGATGAACAAATGATTATATTTTATCGAAGTCAATCAGCAACATAGACTCATCATTATGAACAGTTTTCCAATGTATGTCAATCATTAATGGTTCATCTTCAGCGACAAGAAGCAGGAAATGGTCGATAACTTGGCCTTTCTCCTACCATTAATCATATCTGGTATGCTTCAAATTTCCCGTTAATGCAATCTATATGACTGTTCTGAACCGTGCCCTTCAACAACATGGGGTGGCATTAGCTAAATAGTAATAGAACATTTTTTTACTGAGCAACAACAGAAAATGAATCGTCCTTTCTGAGAGAAATAGGAAATGAAAATATTACTCTCAAAAAGATTTGTTTTAGTATTATTTGAGGATCGTTTGGTGCGTGGTTCCCTGTAGTCATGTACCTTCCACCATACATGTTACGAATGAAATATTCATAGTTAGTAGAATAACTAAGCATTGTGTGCACCAGTCGTGTGACATTCATGTCTGTGTGACGGAACACAAGTTTTGTGAACTATTTTTTTTAACAACAATGTTTTGTTTCTGGCTAAACCCTAAGAATTTGACTATTATCTGTTAAATTATGACTAAACAATGCGTAGAAAATGTTTTTTCTCAACGGAAAGAAGGAACCTCCTTTTAATGTTACATTATTAATCGATAGCGTTAAGCTACAATCGTCTGCTAAGCGTCTATCGTCTGCTAGCCCCGGTCGCATGCAGATCATCATTTATCTCTACGATATATTATATATAAATTATGATTACATTGCTCAGAGTCTTGATCTATGATTTATTGACTTAAATGTGCAATTATTCGTCAAAGGATATCGTTTTTATTGAGATAATCATAATGATTCACTGTTTTGTACGTAAGTAGCGCTGCCTACTTAGGATACCATAGGCGAGAACAGCTACGTCGCCATCTTTACGTGATCGAGCTGGACATCTTCGAGTTATATGTTCTATAAAATGGCGATTATAGCTTGTAATCATGTGGCTAAAACGTTTAAATTTTTATTTTTGTGATTCTATGACGCAATAATACTTCTTGCTGCTATTTTGATAATGATTTTCGTCAATGTTTCATTCGTCCAGGCGAAGTGCTGCAAGCTCTCGACTCGCGCCCTTGCAAATTAGGCATCTTAGAAAGTTCTATCATAAACCGACTTTCACTTATCAATAAGCAGCCAAAGGATTAAATTATGATTTCATTTCATTGCACTATATTATATTATCTATTTTTTGCACATAAATCATGTTAATAGTTCGTTTCGTGTACAGTATAAACGAGGTATTGTTGTGAGGTTATTTTAGTCGAGTTACCCCTCGCGGGCAAATTTCATGCGCTCAATGTGATTGTATTAGAATCCAAGCACTTCGATTCTAATTTAGAGAGCCTTATATATGACGCTAAGTTTCTTTCGTGGACTCGTGGTTTTTCATGGTTGAACTACGGTAGTAGAAAATTCATTCTAAAATTATATCGAATGAATTATTGATTTTGAATTATTCCGATAATTATAGGTAGTTATCGTCAGCAGATACACGAGGCACTCGCTTTACAAACAATGAAATATATTGGAATCGTACCACATGGTAATCAAATTCACCAATTTTTCGCTCAAGTATCACACCAAAATTCATGTACATAAATGAGATAAATTTCGAATCCATCCAGTTGCATTTAGTTATTTGTGTTTTTACATTTTTACATAAATTCTTTTTAGAAATATAAGAGTGATTTTTGCAGGTGTTATTTCATTAACTCTTTCTATAGATGAGATAAAAGAGTTATTCCTGCAGAAGTAATACCCCTGAAGTGCTGCAGAGCCGCTCGTGCTTCAGTCTCCCTGCCCTTCATGAGGAGGTAAGCAGGCGACTCCCTACAGCAGAAGATGAGGGCGGCGTAGATGAGGGTAGGGCTCGTGCAGATCAGAGCCAAATTCTGCCACGTCGTGAACGCCCCCACCAACATCACCAGCAGGATGCCCAAGGCCAGCGAGAGTTCGTAAAAACTGCCTGAGAAGGTCATAAAGTTTCTGACAAGGTCATAACAGTTAGTTTTCAAAATCAGTTTTGTAATTAATCAAAATCTGCTCGTAAAACGACGGCAAAAGCATTCATTTTCACACTAGAAACGAAGAAATAGCATATTGTAATCCATCGTAAATCAAAGTTTTACGTTTATATAATTGTTCGTTGAATATAGAATTTTTACATTTAAATAAAATTAGACAATGAGGTGTTNTCCGGCCGTAAATTTGCCCGAGACGTCCTAGGTTTCTAGTGCTGAAACAGTTAAAACAGCTTAAAAACATATTGGTTCACTGAATGGGGTTCTATTTGTGAAATAAACATTTGTGTTCAACCTTTATCTTTTGAAATTGCAGCGTACTGAATTTCAAGAAAGAGGCGTATGTTTTTATATCGCTAGCGCTAGCGGTAGTGCTGTAGCGACAAAACCTCGTATTGCTACTTAAATATATAGCGGGCGCTACCGCTACCGCTACAATTGTTTAAATGTAGCGCCGCTATCGCTACCGCTACATGTAGCGCGCTACTGCTCACCTCTGCATGGTATATAATACTCAGCAATTCCGAGACGCACGACTATTTATTATTTTAATTATTCCAAGACGCACGAGTCTATACATAAAGCATCGTTTCTTCATGTATGAACCTTAATATATTTTATTAGTTTGAATTACTATATAATATGTTACAAGCTTTAAACAAATGTTTACGTCTTTAGCTTCATATCTCGTCAATGCTATATTTTTTGGCACGACGGACTATAATTATTGGCAATGGAAAATTTGGGATTTGGCAGCCTGCGTCCACAGCGTCCGACAGCTGAGAATAGCCTGAGATGTGAGAAGAACTCGCTACACGCCTCAAAACTCAAAAGACTCAGTCAATGGACAATGATTATTGATTAAAAAAATTGAATATTTGATGCATTTCAATGTGGCTAAAAGTGCATGCAATTGTGGGCACTTTCAAGTTTCAGCCAGTCAGATTTGCAGGCAGCCAGGCAATGAACAATATTTGTCATTCATTTGTGTTATTTATTTGCATTTCAATATGGCTAAAACTGCATGCAATTGTGGGTACTTTTGGCCAGTCAGAAAACGTGGATATGCATGCAATCAACAATATTTGTCAAATTGTCATTTAGTTATGTTTGTATTTTAATTTCAAAATTGCAACAGCTGCATTTAGGTGTGGAGTGGTTAGCTACCAATTGGCTCATTTTTTTAATTTCTCATTGTGTAACCACAATACTATAGGGTTCAGCTGAGTGAGTAGGCTATTATTGCTTTCACTAAATTTGATGAAGTAGAGGCTTCTAGCAGTTCTGGAGCACAGAATTTGACTAGTAAAGACGCTGTTCTAGTCCATTCACAGTGAATGGACTAGAACAGCGTTGCTGTTGTGTTCCATGAGAGATTCAGCCTCATTACCCTGCCAGCTTTTTGCTGTCCACATATTAGTCCATTTTGGATCGTCCACTGTAGCTATTAGTTTATTTGAAAGAGTGTTTCTCATACGATCGTGCAGGTCTTCGTCATTGTAGAAATGCAGAGCAAGGCAGCGGTAACTGCCGAATTCAATCCCAAAATTCCTGAACGTTGTTCTATTCCGGCGATCGTACATTCATACTCGGACTTTTTGGTTCTACTTTTCTTAAATTCAATTATGTTGTCAATTGTACCGTCCTTGCTGCGTTCTATCCTTGCATTTGTACAGTCAAGTTCAAAAGCCGTTTTATTGTAGCTTTCTTGAATAATATTTCAAAACGTTTCATTTTGCCGTTCGTATGGTCGATGGAAAATAGCGTTTCATTTTAGCTATCGGATACTTCCTAGAAAAACCGTTTAAATGTGCCTTTATTAAATTATTTCAAAACTTGTTCTGTTTTGCGTTTGTGCGGTTAAGTAGAAAATCCGTTTTGTTGTGGTGTTCATGAGTCCATTTCAAAAGCCTTTTTGTCGTGTTCCAGTTCATCACGATGCATTAGACTACATCGTTCATTAGGTCGATTTCATAACTCATACTATTTTACGTTCGCAAATATTCTATTTGAAAAAATTCGTTTTTTTTCTGGAGTTCGTTTAGTCTATTTTAAAACCCATTCTATCATGCATTTCTATAGTCAATTAAATAAGTCGTTCTTTAGTGGCGTTCGTCAAGTTTATTTCAAAAGCCAAACAATTTTTAATTCCTTGAGTCGATTGTAATATTTTTATTTCGCAAAGCCTATTTCAAAAACTGTACCATTCGTAAAATTTTTCGTTCGGAAAGTTTATTTCTAAAGCAATACTATTTTGCCTCTGTCGATTCCTACCATTTAAATGATCGTCTACTAAGCTCAATTTCTCCATACAATTTGTTCTGGCATTCACCACCTTCGCTGTAACGTTGATATTGTCGTCTCTGCTGTCGCCAGTCAGGACGTTTTTCTGCAATCGCGCGTCTAGTTGCTGAATTTTGATTAGGTCAGCCAGTTTCTTATTGTCTGGTGCTGGTTCAGCCTCAGCTTTTATTGATCACCAACCTGATTATTCCATGTTACATTATCTAAAGGTTTGATTTGTTCAAAAGATGAAAAAAAAATTACATAAGAATTCTGAAGTTATATGGTCGGCTTGCTTGGTTTGGTCAAGTTGCCACTGGAATAAGCGTATCTTAGCATGAAGCGACTCGTTCGCGATCTAGGAGTGTTGATGAACAATCAGGTAAATTTTGGTGATCACATACCGGCAATAACCACAAAAGGTAGACGACAGATGGGGTGGATCTGGCGGACGTTCAGAACAAGAGAAGCGGAACCAATGATCACACTCTTCAGAGCCCTTGTAATACCTATCCTTGAATACTGCTACCAGCTCTGGACTCCGTTCAAACTAGGCGCAACACGGCAACTGGAAGGAGTCCAACGAACCTTTACTTCCAGGATCAGAGGGATGGAGAATTTTAACTACTGGGAGAGGTTACAGCGACTGAGTCTGTACTCACTGCAGAGGAGACGGGAGAGGTATGTCATTCTGTACACATGGAAAATGATAACCGGAATGGTGCCAAACTTCGAGAGC
>NW_025942460.1:67613-118451 GCF_000764305.2 Hyalella azteca
TGATGGGGTAACATAGACCGGCTTGGAAGTTAATATAAAATTACCATATATAACATATTTTATGTTTGACAGCCTATTTATGTTTTTTCTTTATGTTTCAGACTGTACAGAGTCTTTTATATATGGTAATTTTAACTTAATTTCCAAGCCAGTCAATGTTACCCCTGTCTCTTATACACATCTAGATGTGTATAAGAGACAGGTTCTACCTAATCTTTATTAGTCAATACACAAAATTGTTTGCAATATTAAAAAAAATATACTGTCATTGGTATCAAAATTACTATTAAATAAATATTTTACAATTTATCATAAATATTAAACTATTTGCAATGCATTATAAGGAGGCTACAATCAGCGTTTCATTAACTGGCCTTTGATATAGCTAAGGAGAAAAATTCATTTAATTAACAGATAGGATTTAGAAGTATTGACAAATTGATTGTCAATTGCTCTGGAATAAGAATATTGATGGCGACTTGGTGTTTACCTTTGAAGGAAGTAGCAACTTAGCAAGTACTGAAAACCAGCAGATGACAAGATGCCAGCAGTAAAACTGATAGTCTTCCTCCAGAGCGCCACACAGACTCCAAGCCCAGACTCCAACTCCTGCTTGTGCTCTGCCAGTAGTACATCCACCATTAATGACACAAAATTGACTGAGCCTTTTGACTGATTGACAATTTGACATATCACATATCAATCATCAATTCATTATATGTATAAAATCAGGTAAATTGTAATTAATAATATTGTCTAGTACTAGTAGTACTAGGCTAGTAGGCTAGTAACTAGGCTATTAGATACCATTCACCATTGACCATTCCAATATTCATTTCTAATCATCTGATCTAATGAAATATTATTATATGAATATTATTGCAAATTCAAATATAATAAAATTGCATTCATCTTTCATCCTATTCCTACTCGTAGTAGCTAGTCCTAGACTCCTAGTAGGCTAGCCGCTACCCCTGCCCCCTGCCGGCTGCTAGTAGCAGCTAGTATAATATATCATGAATTTGATTAGGTCTGCTGGTGCCATCTAGCCTCTAGGTCCATTGTAGGCCTACGCCTACTACCTGTACATGAGAAAATTTTTGAGGTCAAGAATTGATTAAATATTTAAATTAATTCTGAAGTTAATTACAAATTTTACTAACTAAATTGAAGTGAAGTGGCAATTAATTTTAGAAAATTTAATATCAAGACTCAAGACAGAAACAATTTTAGCCATTGTAAACCGGTCACTTGTATTCATCTCAATGAAACTTTGAACATGTATTCATCAGAACCTAACAGTGATGTTTAGCTTGTAAATATTTATTGCATATTTTGCATATTTTGTTCATTGCATTGCTTGCTTCACTGGAAGGTTACCGAAATTATCAACTTGATGTGTTGTTTAGAATATCAGAATATGTATGTATATACATAGCTTGGTAGAACATCAAATATTATCATGCTAGTATTTCTACATACAGGAGGTAATTCAATCATAAAATGGAATGAATTGTTCAGGAGACTAATTTCTCAATGTTTGCTGCTTGATTGGTGCTGGCAAGATTATTTCTACTACAATTAACCATGTTCTCTTTTTTCAGAATATGCGAATAGTTTTAAGGCTTCTTGACTGCATAGTTAGCCAGTTAGGTTTGAGCAATACTTTTAAGACTTATCTTGTTAGGGGAAAAAACTTAGCCTTCAGACAAGATGACGCTGCGGAGGCAAAGCTGGTCCAAGTCCCCTCGCCGCACTAGCCAAACCTTGAACCGACGAGCACTCGTACAGTCTCTAAAACAATTATCCAAAGTCCCACAAACTGCCACATCCCCATCAGGCAATGTTCTCTTTGGGGCAGCATCCAAGGCAAACCTGAAGGTGGTGGTGAGGGTGCGGCCACTCAATGCTAGGGAGCAGGCAAATAATGCCAAGTAAGTTGTCCTTCTTACTGTCCTTTGCCTGACTTGCTTTTGTGGGACAATTGTCTTTCTATGATATCACTTACTTAATCATACTCTTGAATGGAATAAGTTTAATTAATTTCCTTAAACTAATATACCATCAAGTGGAGTGATTTTGGCCATACAACAGAAACAAATGGCAGCAAAACAAAATAATAAACATTGGCCAAAGTCACCCCAGTGCCCAAAGTCTCCCCAGTCACTTTGGCCAACATTTATTATTTTGTTTTGCTGCCATTTGTTTCTGGTGTAGTGGTGGACAAAGTCACCACCGCAGTCACCACCACCACAGTCACTAGTATCTTTAAAGAAAACATTTCACAGAGTCCAGCTCTGTTGTCAGTTTGAAAGTTCTAGAACACAGATAAATCAGTAATTAGTCCAGTCAAGATTATAAAAAAAAAACCTAGTGGGAAAAACTATCTATTTACAATTTCTAGCAGGTAAGAACTAAAAACTAAATTTTCCTACAGGACTCAATGTTAATTTTCCTACAGGACTGTGATTGAGCTGGTGGATGAACACATGCTTGTGTTTGATCCAAAGAAGGAGGAAGACATATTTTTTTATCATGGCGTAAAACAAAGGAGAGACATAACAAAGCGGCAACACAAAGACCAAAAGTTTGTGTTTGAAAGAGTCTTTGGTCCTGAGTCAAGCAATCAAGACATATTTGAGACAACCACCAAAGACCTTATTGACACTCTACTTGAGGGATACAACTGTTCGGGTTAGTAGAATGGCTAACACTTCTATAATTAAATTCTCATCTTGTTTTTTTCAATACAAATTTACTGTACAGATGGTTTCAAAAGTTCAATGTTTCCCTTGTCTCCTCATTAGATAAATCTTTGCCTACATTGAAGAAATCTTTGTCTACTCATTGAATAAATCTTTGTCTACATTGAATAAATCTTAGTCTACATTGGATAATCTTTGTCTACTCATCGAATAAATCTTTGTCTACATTGGAGAAATCTTATCTACTCATTGGATAAATCTTTGTCTACATTGGATAAATTTTTGTCTACTCATTGGATAAATCTTTGTCTACATTGGATAAATCTTTGTCTACTCATTGGATAGGAAGCTATTGTGACATTTCCTATTTATATGACCTAAATATTAGCCTAACCATAGTTTAAGCCTCCTTTGATTTGATCAAAACAATTCGTAACAAAATACTCACAACATTTAAAATGCACAGTTTTTGCGTACGGAGCGACGGGTGCAGGCAAGACATTTACAATGGTGGGGCGGCAGGACTGCCCGGGCATCACCCTGCTCACTCTCATGGAGCTCTATGCCCGCATTGACGCCATGGAGGCAGAGAACCCTGGCTCCAGTGTTGAAGTGGCNGTGTAGTGCCACTTGTTGCGTGTAGTGCCACTTGTTGCGTGTAGTGCCACTTGTTGCGTGTAGTGCCACTTGTTGCGTGTAGTGCCACTTGTTGCGTGTAGTGCCACTTGTTGCGTGTAGTGCCACTTGTTGCGTGTAGTGCCACTTGTTGCGTGTAGTGCCACTTGTTGCGTGTAGTGCCACTTGTTGCGTGTAGTGCCACTTGTTGCGTGTAGTGCCACTTGTTGCGTGTAGTGCCACTTGTTGCGTGTAGTGCCACTTGTTGCGTGTAGTGCCACTTGTTGCGTGTAGTGCCACTTGTTGCGTGTAGTGCCACTTGTTGCGTGTAGTGCCACTTGTTGCGTGTAGTGCCACTTGTTGCGTGTAGTGCCACTTGTTGCGTGTAGTGCCACTTGTTGCGTGTAGTGCCACTTGTTGCGTGTAGTGCCACTTGTTGCGTGTAGTGCCACTTGTTGCGTGTAGTGCCACTTGTTGCGTGTAGTGCCACTTGTTGCGTGTAGTGCCACTTGTTGCGTGTAGTGCCACTTGTTGCGTGTAGTGCCACTTGTTGCGTGTAGTGCCACTTGTTGCGTGTAGTGCCACTTGTTGCGTGTAGTGCCACTTGTTGCGTGTAGTGCCACTTGTTGCGTGTAGTGCCACTTGTTGCGTGTAGTGCCACTTGTTGCGTGTAGTGCCACTTGTTGCGTGTAGTGCCACTTGTTGCGTGTAGTGCCACTTGTTGCGTGTAGTGCCACTTGTTGCGTGTAGTGCCACTTGTTGCGTGTAGTGCCACTTGTTGCGTGTAGTGCCACTTGTTGCGTGTAGTGCCACTTGTTGCGTGTAGTGCCACTTGTTGCGTGTAGTGCCACTTGTTGCGTGTAGTGCCACTTGTTGCGTGTAGTGCCACTTGTTGCGTGTAGTGCCACTTGTTGCGTGTAGTGCCACTTGTTGCGTGTAGTGCCACTTGTTGCGTGTAGTGCCACTTGTTGCGTGTAGTGCCACTTGTTGCATGTAGTGTCAGTGCCACTTGTTGCGTGTAGTGCCACTTGTTGCGTGTAGTGCCACTGCTTGGAGCGGCTACATTGTATGCTACCGAGCATTAATTAGCCTCAGTTCGGTACTGCCATTGCTGGTGATGAGACGTGCTTTTAAGATCTCAGGCAATGACTATTAAGGATTTCTCTTATAGATTATCTCTTATATTATAGATTATCTTATCTTATCTTATTATATCTTATCTTATCTTATTATATCTTATCTTATCTTATCTTATCTTATTATATTAATCTTATATTATAGATTATCTCTTATAGATCTCTGGATTCTCTGGTAAGCATATTTTTGTTCTCTGTCTAAACCACCGATGAATAAAACCTATAACATCTTCTCTTTTTTTTTTAATGTTCAACCTATTACATCTCACAATTTAGTAATTATATCTGTTCCTATGTATGCATTTAATGACTAGGAGTAGCTCTGAATTCATTCATTATAAATTCATCAACGCGCTTACATTTGTTGGTATAGTTTCTTCAGTTAATGGTTGTATTCATGAATTCATGTATATAAATACAAAAATACATCATTGTCATTATTAAATTGTTCGTATGCTCACGCCTTCCATATATACGCTCGCGAACAAATGTATATAAAAAATTATTGTGATAAACTTTATATTAGTTCAGTCTATTTCAATATGCCATTTATTCTTGCATTCATTCTAGCCAACCGCTAATTAGTTTTAAATCTCATATTATCAAATCTTATTTATTAAGCCGTATAACTCGGTCTTTATTAAGTCTATTCGAAATCCGTTCTATTCTAGCAGTCGTCAATTAATCAACAGAGTCTTTCTAGTCTTGCATTAATTAATTTGAAAGGGAAATGGTATTTGTCTGCCAATTGTAAATTCAATCCGGAAAAATTGTTAGGGTCGTTCGCTTCGCATTTAAATTCCAAGAGCCGTTCAATTCTGGCGTTCGTAAAATCAATCACGAACGCCGTTCTAGCGCTGCCGAATTCAATCCCAAAATTCCTGAACGTTGTTCTATTCCGGCGATCGTACATTCATACTCGGACTTTTTGGTTCTACTTTTCTTAAATTCAATTATGTTGTCAATTGTACCGTCCTTGCTGCGTTCTATCCTTGCATTTGTACAGTCAAGTTCAAAAGCCGTTTTATTGTAGCTTTCTTGAATAATATTTCAAAACGTTTCATTTTGCCGTTCGTATGGTCGATGGAAAATAGCGTTTCATTTTAGCTATCGGATACTTCCTAGAAAAACCGTTTAAATGTGCCTTTATTAAATTATTTCAAAACTTGTTCTGTTTTGCGTTTGTGCGGTTAAGTAGAAAATCCGTTTTGTTGTGGTGTTCATGAGTCCATTTCAAAAGCCTTTTTGTCGTGTTCCAGTTCATCACGATGCATTAGACTACATCGTTCATTAGGTCGATTTCATAACTCATACCTACTATTTTACGTTCGCAAATATTCTATTTGAAAAAATTCTCATTATATAGTGACGTAAAATTGATCAAATTTTCAAGGGGCTTGAAAATGCTTGAACAGTTTCGCGTTGAAAAGAAAATTCTTCCAACTTTTATGGATTGAACTATATAGACCATATTTCAACTACTGAGGAATATTCATTTGATGTATTATACAAGTGTGTTAACAAATAAATAGCTGCTTTCAACAACGTTTTAACATTTTTTCTATTTTTGTAACGTATATAAAGCGTAATATGGCATGAAATGTATTTTCTGCATTAATTTCTCGTGAACGATCCAACGAACTGTCGCTCTGGAAACACCACAGCTTACCAAAGCACGAAGAACCTCTATAATGTATCAATTACAAATAAAAAGTCATTTATAAAAATATAAAATAAAAGCTGCCAAGTCATAAAAATTTCCATTGTTTAAGTCGTAATAACTACCGCAAATTCTCGCGTACATCTAATGGTCTTCATGGGCTGTGTGAGCCTCTCGGCATTAGATAAGTGTTAGGAGTTGTGTCTACTGACATTATTTAATATTATACCTTGTCGGATAATGTTATAGTGTGAACTGCGACCATGCGATACATCAGGATGATGCATTTGTGGCACGAGAGACGATGCGGAAGCTTGAGAATAATTCATTAGTGAAACGAGATTTGATGCAGAAACTTGTGGTCTGAGAGTCACGGTACTTTGTTGAACATTCTATTGGAGAATTCACTACTGAAATTAAGAATTAATTTAAATAAATCTTTTGGTTGTAGTTTTCGATTTTAAATCGCAACTTTTGCATCCCTGCAATGAAATGTGGCAGAAGAAACCTTTGGTTGTGGAGTTCGGTCTTCTTCTGATAGTGTAGGCACACAACAAATTATGGATTAAAGTTAGTATTGAATTCTCCGTGATAATTCTTTCATTGAGGGTTGATGAGTGTTGAGTAGCTTTATTTAATATTCATGATTAATAAGGAAGTGATCGTGCATTGACGCTTTTTTATTAGCTAACCAAATTTTGCAAATTGTTACTAGATCCTTGGACCAGCCTACGGAGAGCGTTAGTGAGCGATAATTTATGCAAGATTCCAAAATATATATTGAATACCGTTTCAAATTGTCAAGACAGTGTCCTACCTCTATGTCCTTGAATACTTTCTTACTGTATAAAGGAAAATGATTATTTTTCTTTCATTTGTACGTGTAAGCAAGTTTTGAAACAATCTTATTATTTATGTCAATAACTACGAATAGTATTCGTAAGATACAGAGGCTTACTTTTTCTCTCTGCCTGAATACTTTTCACCGCACAGTCAATGTGAGGTAGAAGAAGGGTAGTGTTTTTCTCTGTTGAAGACGATATTTTGTCATGTCAGCATTGTGGACGCTGATATGTTGCATTACAATTATTATTGCTCAAGATTCATGACATTCCCCGGCTGCGAGTTTGTCTGAACGTGCAAATCATTTGACGCAGGCTAGGGCCCTCGCCCTCAGGTAGCGCCATCAGGGCTTGAATGGCATCTTTCTGAAACTCAGTTAGAAGCTTTCCCGCGCCCATTTCTTGCCTAGGTGAGCATAAGATCCGTGCACAACTACTACGCTATGAACGCACTCTTTGCAGCGAGTCTACGCTGCGTCCTGTCCGAAAGAGCGCCAAACTTGCAAAGTGGGGCTAACCTTTTGCGTCGGTGCAAAAACACGAACCGCTTGATTTTTCCGCCAGTAACTAACTTCTTCACCAAATTTTACCTGCTATAGATTGCAGAGCGCAAGACAAATCGTTTGCCACCATTTGCACATTAAAACTGGCAAAACTCGATGTGTTATGATGTTTTAAAGGGGTGGGGCTAACCTTTTGCGTCGGGCTGTACAGTACCGACTAGAAGGAATGAATGAATTGAATTTCTGAAAATGAATGAAAAATTTTTTGAAATAAAAAAAAATGAAATGAATTTTTTTCCAATAGTACTGTTTAGCACGATCACCTATTTTGATCGTGCAAATGTTGCTCGATCAAATAGTGGAGCCATCACAAGTAGAGCCATCATTCTATGCGTGTATAATCCGCGCTGTCGGATTATTGACAAAATTCTATCACGAGTCAAGGTGTTGCTACTTGCTAGTAAATCAATAGTTTCCTATTGCTTCAGCAGACACTAAACTTGTGTGGAACTCCACTTACGACATCACCGAGCAGGCGTACAGTTACGTTACGTATCTTCCCGCGCATATGTTTTGATAATACCACCTCTAGTGTTACGTCATCAAGTCAGCACTTACGCCTCTCGTAAGTCGATTTTGTGTACTTACGAAGTTTTGATAATGCGGCCCCAGGTATAGTATTCTAAGTATTTTAGTATTTTACCCCAAATCTTCTTTTATATATAGACAATGGAACGAGGTTCAGTCAAATTTCAATGAACTCTGTTTGTTTTGAACGAAAAGGTTGTGCTTAAGAAGAACGAGGGCAGCGGGTGTGGCTCGATAAGCAACGTGTCGGTAGCCAAGCTCTCAATGATCGACTTGGCGGGCTCTGAGCGCGGCTCATCCACGGGCTGTAAAGGGGCGCGCTTCAGGGAGGGCGCTAACATCAACAGGAGTCTTCTGGCCCTGGGTCAGGAACTTAGCATTATGTTTGGGTCCTTGGTTTGATGGAATTACTATGTTAAAGATGCTAGTATGTATAGTGTTACGATGAAAATCTATTACAATTTTTTAGAAAAAAAAAAGCGTTAGTCAATGGACATCAGTGGGTGGCATTCATATCTGCCAAGGGAGGGATTTTTCGTGATTATATTAGTTACTTTCACGTTGTTATTATTGAAATTTGTTGCATATGCTTTTGGTATGAGGAGCATTCGAGCTCACACAAATCCCACTGCAACCTCGAAGTTGTTTGCTCATAGGTAATGAAGTTAGCAACATTAGTGAAGCTTATACTATGGAGAATTATTTGAATCTGTTTGAGTTTACATAAATCCCGCTGCAGCCTTGAAATAGTTGGCTTATTGCTACTGCTTTGGCACAAGTGGAGCCTACATTATTGCCAATTACTTCAAGTATGAATTGCAAGGCGTAATTTTCCCGTAGGTAACTGCATAAACGCGCTGGCCGACGGCAAGAGTCACATTCCATACCGAGACAGCAAACTCACGCGACTCCTGAAGGACTCGCTAGGAGGCAACTGCCGCAGTGTCATGGTGGCCGCCGTGTCCATGGCCTCTACCACATTCGAGGACACCTTCAACACCCTCAGATACTCCAACAGAGCCAAGACTATCAAAACAACCGTGAGTATTCAAATATTCACTATCGGTAACGTGCAAAATGAACAATGATATGCTTGTTTATTCAAGATTTTGAGTACACATCATCTTAAGTTTCTAAAATATCACCAGTTCATGTAAGTTAAATTTGTCAAGATTCAGTTTTTTCTTCATCCTTGTTGACAGTTGAAGAGGAACCAGATGAGCGTCGAAACCCACGTTCATCAATACGTCAAGATTGTAGAGACGCTCAAGCAAGAGGTGACGGCGCTCAAGGAGAAGCTTGCTGAGGGCGAACACCGAGAGTTGCGGCAAGCCAAGAAGTATGAGGAGACCATCGCTAGGCTCCAGGCGCAGCTTCAGGTTTGATCAAATCACGAGTTTTCGATTCTCCCTCATCACTTTTTGCGCTTCTCCTATCAAAAGTGCTTCAATCGGGTTGATATTTTATATTTGTGAAATATTAGCTCTCCGTTTAGTTACTGATCGAGTTTTGTTTCTTGTTAGCTAGTCCTAAACGCAATAAGTTTACTGTCAGATATTTTTTATATAGTAGGAAGTTATTCTCTCCAGCAATTCCCTTGATTTCATTGCAGAAAGTACAGAAGAAGAGCGCAAGCAACGACGCGGCTCCTGAGACGACACAAGAGACAGCATCTCCGGCTGGGGATGTTCCTGCAGCTGACACGTCTCCTCCCTCCTCTCCCTGCCCCGCCTCGTCCCCCGTCAACTGTGAGGAGAGAGAAGCGCTGAAGGAGCAGCTACACACCGTCTCGTCGCAGGCGAGTCATTTTTAGCGCATTTTCTCATTTATGGAAAAAAGGCGCTATTGTGCTCGTCATGTCCGTCCGTCTGTCCGTCCGTGACCACGTTTTCGTCGACGAGAAAATGCTCTCTCTGTCACTCGCTGCAATGTGTAGGTACTGAGTTACATTTTTTGTGTGGTGTGATCGATTTTCACGCGGTCGTTGAAAATTAATAGTGACTTAGTTATTAGCTTCTCACCTATTTCCAGGCTATTTATTGGTTCTTTAAAATGATTGATTGTTATGAGCGCCTCTCTTCTGTTCAATGAAACGAATCCTCAACGTCATTATTTTTCCTAGGGTGCTGTCACATGATAATTTGTTCATAATTTTAATCCCTGCTGAACGAATCTTCCATTAGTTAATGCACGTTGTATAGCGTGCAATAACTAATGGAACTAAACATTTGCATGGTTGGTTTACTATATAGTAAACCAACCGTGCAAATGTTTTATGTCACTGAACAATCAATGCGAGAAAATTTGATGAGAATTATTTTTAGTGCACATGTTCAACAATCAGCAATCAAATTGGTTTTATTTCAGGTGTGTGCGTTGCATCGGGAGTGGCTGCAGGTGAGCGGGTTTGAGCGAGAATTGCAGTTGCGTTTGTACCTCTCGCGTATCAAGACCTCACGCCTCGACATCCTGGCCTCCTCTGCCAACAAGCTCAACAAGGTGCTTAGTTACTTACCTCTAAAACTTATTTCTCTGAACAATTTATAGGAAATTCATAGGTTTATGTATTCATACGTTTGACGCACGTGCATAATTTTTAAGATATTTTCTGGTTAAGATGCTGTAATTGAGAATTCAGTCAGTTGATCTTAACACCATGCAATTCCCACTATATTTTCCAATTTCTTACTAGTTTGAGTACCGTAATTTTTGTTCTGCGTCGCTCATACTTTCAGCGCTACACTTCAATTGTTGTTGAATAAATAAGGAGTGTTCGGTTTCATTTCAGTTGTTTGAAATTGTTTTCATTCAAATATTTTGAGTAGGTTTTATGAATTTCAACTTTCATTTCTGACTACTGTTTGCAATCCTTACCTGCTGATGTCTTTTTTTTTGCAGAGTTTGACGCGTTTACAGCGGCAAGAGAAGACGCTCAGCGACCGACTTACCCAGACTGTGTTTTGCCGCACGACCGCCGCCAAGAAGTTTTCGTCTGCCCAGCAGCAGTGGCAGGAGCTGCGGCAGCGTTGTGAGCAGCACGCACAGCTGCATTGTTCCAGTCCTGAATTGCAGCACATTCTCGATAATGCACCGCTGCAGGTAATTTTTTACGTAGCTAATTTCCAAAATGGAATCTTATATTTCATGAATATTTTCCGCAAAAATTATTCAGCAGCGTAGGTCCTGCCTTTGCCAATTGCACAATACTTATTTTACGTAAGGTTGATGACAAGAACTTGGTGTTTGCTGTGACTGTTCTTAATTTAATATAATATTTGGCATTTGCATTTAGGCATAGGTAGTTTTTATGTATTAAATGAGAGAAGAGTTGTTTGATTGCGTTGATTACGGTCAGATTTTGTTCCTCGACATTCTTCCTATACCGTACTAAATTTTTTTTCTTCAATTTTCTTATGATGATCTTTGAATGTAAATAATGCAAATGCATCTGTGTAGGAAGCGCTACGAGTGCAGGAACAAGAGGGGTCATCCCTACGCGTATTACTGAAGGAGAGCCTCGGTGAAGTGAAAGAAGGTCACCGCCTGCAATGTCTCCTGCTTCATGCAGTTGTTAGTCATCTAATTCCTTAATATTATTCACTCTGCTCTTGGTATCCTTTTTTAACAAATTTTCTTTTTTCTGTCTCGCCGATCACTTGAAAATCGTTTCTGACAATTTTTATTTTGTTTCTCCCACTTGAAGTTGGTGAGTTTCTATTTCTTGCATTTAGCTTTGTTTTGAAGTCTCGCATTGACTCTGATTAGAATGAAGTTTCGTTATTTCTGACTTTCTTTTAGTCTTGATGTAGTGATTGCAACCGAAACTGTGCTTATATCGATATAGGGGGTTGCGACGATAAGTATTTATAATTATTTCAATACAACCGGTTATTTCGACACCTATTTTAATCTCATCAATCGCATGAATGAACTTTTCTCTCGATAGAGTTTGTATGTACGCTATTTACTGTCAGGTTATAAGCACGAGGGTCGGCACATTGAACAAGGTCTCACGCTGGCAGCTACGACTTGAAAAGGAGAATGACACACACCTTCATGTCAACTCTTATATACTTAAAGGCAGAAAATCCTACCCTAATACAGAAACTGGACGTTCGAGTTAGATATCATTCCTAACAGGCACAGCATGGCTTTTGAGACTAACCCAGCGAGAAACAAATAAAGGTGGCTAAACGAACATGCTATAGCTTTTATCAACTTAACATGGGTACATCACCGTTTAAGTGCCGCGAATCCGTCTGATCTCTGCCTGTGAGATGGGTAAATCTCGGCTCTTGACGAAGCGCTTGGGGCGAGGGTTACTGGAGACGTCTCCTCGATGACAGCCGGCGGTCTTATAATACGGCTATAGTAGGCTGGACGCTCAATCGGGGGCGTCCTCTCCTAGGGTTCAGGAACTTCGCAGGCAGATAATTCTTCTCCGGAACTCACACAATGGAATACTTGCAGACTTTGCTTCAGTCGTAATCCGGGCAATAATTTGGGTTTACATATAAATATTTCTCTCATATTCAATGTAATATTAAGATTCATTCCTTAACGATCTTGACGTTTCATTTCCAAACATCTAAAATATTTATTCTTTAAAAGTCTAAACTGATAATTAGTTGAATGTTTCATTTGCTGTTTATACCTTGCCATTATACAGGGTGTTTCAGAATTAAGTCACCCTTTTAATTTGTTAATAAATAAAAAACTAAGAACGTTATGAAGTTGAAACTTGTTTTATTTAAAAGATTCCTGTAATTGCGGATGGATCTCGCAATATTTTTTCAGTTAACAGTACCTGGGCTACACAGGCGTCCATGACCCCATCACACTCACAAGCGTTACCTTGCGCTACCGCATCCATTGTTAAATCCACGCTGCAACGTCAGAGTGTCACTCGCAATCTGGGAGTATCTATCCCGAGCTGTAAATTGATTCCAGATAAAACTGATTCGCAGTTTATTAACAATGTACCTGGGTCGCGCTCCGGCATTCGTTTCTCTGACACATTCTCCATCACCCCATCTAAATTTGTTTCAGAACATCAGTCTAACATTCTGCCTTCACTTTCTGATCTCAGGAATGCATCTATTTTAAATCCAACAGCTAATGGCTATCCTAAGTTATTTGCAAGTTCTTATTACGCTACTTTAAACGCAACAGTTGATTTATCGGATGGCGGAAAAAAAATTACGCCTGTTGAACAAAATCCCATCGTATCTTCGGCATTGGTTCCATGTTCAGTTGGCGTTCCTGGATTGGCGCTATCAAATGACTGCTCTAATATGCTTCCTTCATCTTCGAAAGGCAATGAAAACAGCCAAATCAATAGCACTTTCATTTCCAACTCCTGTGTTAAAGAGAAATCTGACGGACCATTAACTAATACCAATAATGAAATTCGTGGATCTACAGAAAGCACCAATTCGAAGTTGGATTTAAACAGCACCTACACAACGCGTTCTGAGCAGCCTGGTTCTGATGGTGGGTTTTTGGAATGAAATTTAAAGAAAACTTTATTGTAATAACTAGGATTCTCGTGTTTGATCGAATTTTGTATCGTAAACTCTAGCTAAACCGTTGTGGCTTCATTGCTTTTTCATTAACGTTTTTTTATTACAGTTAGGTTATTACGTTATTTTTTGCCATTTCTACTGTTGTTGCAAGATTTTGTATCATGACTAACCAGTTATATTCTAAATTATATAGTTAGTTCATTTTTTTCAATCCTGCTTGACTGCCGCTTTATTTCAAGACAAAAAATGTCTAGTCTGGACTAACACGTACGGTCTTACCCTATGCATAACTTAGTTGTTTACTTTTTGTTTTAATGTGTATTTAAAGAGCATGTTGTTAGTAGGGTGGGGCTCGTTGAATTGTCACCGAATGATACTGCATTTTACTACGCAGTCCATCCTTGATCAATGCTCACCGAAGTATTATTTCGATCATTAACGTTAGAGTCTCCCACTCTATGGGCAAACCATTCAATGTACATTTGTGCAGGCGAGGACGTCAGCGAGGAGGATGCGTGCCAGGAGAACAGATCATCAGCTCGCCAGCTGCTCTTCAACTCTCCCGACGCTCAGCCTGCTGGTTGCCAGCCCTCGCAGAATTCGACTTTCTGTGTAGAGCCTTCAGGTCATATCCTCGCAGCTTGGCCTAACTCTCTGTTATCAAATTGTTGGCATTGTATTATTGCTCCAGTTTCCATTAAAATTGTTTGTTTTCTTCGTGATTGTCAGAGTAACAGCATTTAATTTGGATGCTGAAATGTAATGTTAGCTTTGAACTGCTTTGAGATCAATTCGTTACTCTCCCACGATAACTTGATTATTCGTCACGAAATAGTTAGGTACCTTTTGTGCTATGAAAGTTTAAAGTGTGCTAGTTTGTGTTTATTTTCACTCGTTTTCCAGTTATGTATAAAAATGTCATCTTGGTTAGATTTTCATGCCCTAACTAATTTTCTACGAATAGAAGGAAGTGTTGAGAACCTGTTGCCGCTCAACCCGTTGGAGCTGCTGGAGAAGTCCCTAGCTTCATCTGTTTCGATATTGCCCAGCAACCCCAAACCACAGCTCAAGGTTTGTTAGTTTGCCCAATGACATTTTGTGTTTTTTGTGCTCGGATTTCACCTCAGGACACCTCAAACTCTGCATTATAAACTTACTTGCTTCCCTCATTGAGGTGGCGTAAACAGTTTCTGTGAAAGTAAAGGTAAATTATTGCCACCTGTCTTCCCCGTCAATTATATATTCTTTATTGTCACGGTATTCGCCCTCATTCTGAACAATTGCGTCAACGAAAAAATAGTGGAAGCCAAAATGTTGTTCGTTGTTTATTGCGAACATGTTCATCTGCGTGGAACTTGATTTAAGACAGTTAACTTACTTGCCTTATTAAGACAATTAACTTAGTTGCCGTATTAAGACAATTAACTTAATTGACTTACTTGCCATATTGAATTTCAGCTGAAGAGCATTTTGAAGCACAGCAACTCGAGCAGCACCGCTCGCAGGTACGAGCTTGGGGGAGGTCAGAACAGCAGAAGCGCGGTCGGCCGCTCGCAGTCGGTACGCAACTTGTCCGCCTCCTCGTCCCTGCTCAGAAGAAACTTCAGCTCAGTCGGCAAGCCAGAGCCAAACTCTGCGCAGAAAGGTGGGGGTATTTTTTCGATTGTTGTGAAAAATTGTATTATGATCTAACGAACTCTACGTTTTAGTTTAGTTACATAGGTTGTTTTGGACTGTGTATAGCTTGATAATTGTTTATTTTTTAAGTTATAGATATTTGTTGCCATTTTATAGTAAACAATTCGACAGCGTAATTCTGGGCTCTTTCGGATTTTAGAATACGTTTTCAGACAGTGCATTTGGATTTATTGTTTGCCTTATTATTACCACAAAATTTCTAACTGTTTCTAAAAATGAGTTTTGCCAAGTCAAGTGTATCATTTTAACTGCGCGTTTGGTTATCGATGACAGCGTTTTCCTGCAGACTAATCTTCTGAATTTGAGCTTTCAAAACTGAGAATCCGATAACTATCTTAGTCGATTTATCATATTGATTTATTCCCTACATAAGCTGCAACCATCAAGTTGAGCTCGATTGTTGGTGCCAGATTTATTTCTATTCACTTGATGTTGTTCAACCGCTCTAATTTTATTCACCTTTCAGTCCCTAGCAAAATCTGCTGAGTTCTTGTAAATATTGATTGAACCGCTTTGTGATATTGTAAAATATTTTCGTATTTTTCGCCGTTTTTTGTGATGTTGTATATGCTGATGCAACAAGATGGTGTCTCTAATGAATATCAGGAAGGTATCCTATCTGATTGTCATTGACAGGATTTGCAATGCGCCGCGTAATGAGCTTCAAAAACAGGCGTTACCATCAGCAGCACATGGAGAACCAGGAGAACTTAGCTCCACGTATCTCTACGAACAAGCTTCTCTCTTCCGCGTCGTGCTCAAATCTCACGTCTTTTGCCCCCGCTACCACCACCGGCAGTGCTTCTAAATCCCTCAACTGCTGGAGACCTTGAAGTTGCGCGTCATCTTGCCTGAAGCGTTCCCTCTTGTATCTATTGTATCTGTACAGTGACGTCTACGTTTAATTTGCTTCATTTACTGCCGATTTTGTTCATAATATTGGAAAACTTCGAGGAAAAAGTTTCGCTCACGAAGATTTCAGTCATTTTTCTTTTATTTTGTACATTGATGGTTTAGTTAGACGTAAGGCTTAGCTGCCTCCAAGATATCTTTGAAAAATCCATTGCTTCACTGTTTTATTAGCAGTTTTACTATTTGAGTATTGGTTTCTCGTACCAAGCTTGCCATATTTGCTGCAAATTACCCGCAAATTAAGTGGTTATGGTTGAATAGGTGTCTCTTATCGTCCATTGAGTAATGAAATCGAGTACCTATAGATAAAATGAAAAAAACCGTTTATTTACTACAGTCCGGTTAGTTAATTAACCATGCTATTAATTATTTTGCGTGTTGTTTATATGGTGATTTTTACGGTAGTGCAGCATCTCTTTGCGATTGATAGTATTTTGGACTATTTTCTTACACGATTCTTCTGTTTAAAATGACTGAATCTAGATCATGCAGTAAACTTTACGCACCGTCTCTAGGTCAACTATCGTTTAGAGTTCTTTGTACGCATGAAGTTTATCTTCCTTCTCCTTGTGCTTAATTCTTATTTCATTGTTCGATTCTTCTATATTTTTATGCTTTGCATATACTTACAACTCCGTGTCACTAATGCTTGTAGAAATTTTTAGCATTAGAGGCTAAGATTAACAATGGACTTGACAAGTCTACAGCCAAGTTATAACTTTAATTTCACTTAGGAGTACGAACTTGACCTGCGAGAATGACAATCGTGTTTATTGCTGTGCTTTCCTTTAATCAATTTAATGTGTTGTAAGATCAGCATTAGTAATTTCAAGTGTTATTTAATCAAAGTCTGTCAGTCTCTACGAAGACCCCCGAGCTTGCGCCCTGAGAGAGGCGACTTCAATTTCCTCTCAACGATAATGGATAGTAGATCAACACAACTGGATGAACTGTAGATTAGTTTCGAGTAAAATTAGATTGGAAGCTTCATTTTTTTATTTTGATGAAGCGGTAAAGATACGAATAAGCAAGTACATTGTGCAAAGCTGTAAAAACTACGTAAACTTGATGCCGAATCTACATTTCTACGCAATGAGGACTGTGAACATCTAGACTTATCGTCCCAAGTGGGTAAGATGGTCAGACATTGTTACGTTTTCCTCTTTGACTCAGTGGGCGAATTTCTGTCGAATCCACCAGATAGTAGAAAATAATTTTTCTAATTGATGTTCCTCTATCTTGATCCCACGTACTCTGATCTCTTCCTGTTTATGGCCATCTTTTTTGACGAGGACGAATGCTTGGTTGCTTCCTAATGCAGTACGTGTCTATCATTATAAGTTGAAGCTATATAATGCAATATTAGGCTCGTATTTTACACATTTCGAATAAATACCTTCCTGGCTCGAGTACTATTCAGTTCCTTATATTAATCTTCATCATTTAATATAGTATTTGAGAACCCTAAAACATACGCCCGTTTGCTCGGTGATGGCGACTGCTGGAGTTTTACTTCGACTCGGGTAATAGGATATATTGAATGTCGCTGTCAATGGTTAATTAATGATTAAAATATTTAGCTTTTTATTTATCGATTATAACTCGTGTCAAGTGAGAATTCGGTTCAAAAAGTATGATTTTCTTTGTCTGCAATCCGTTCTTAATTATAATGTGTATAAAGAAAATTCTGTCTATAGTGAATTAAATATGATTATGCGAGAAAAAGCTTCAGGAGGCACGTTTAATTTATTACTGACACATCAGACAATCTTTGTTCGAGTACAGTATCAGTAGCCAGACAGAAATGTGTAGACTCGATCTCTGGGCCTTGATGGCCCAATACAATTTTAGAAAGCGTAGTAATACAACACGCCTTGTGCGACCATCTTGCGCGTATGCTCATTAGCATAATATGTTGCTAGTGTGCAGTCTAGACTGTCCGCCTCTCTTTCGGACCCCTCATTCAGCTCTAATTTCTTCCCGCCCCGACTGATACCTCAGACATAAAGCGTTTAGTGTAGTACATAGATGACGCCTTATATTGATAGTATCCACTTTTTTGGCTGGTCTCCTGGGTATCGGCAAGGATTATCGTGCATGTTGTACGTAGTGCCTCCAATGCACATGTTGCAGATCATGCCAATGCAGTGATGACCTGAGAACCTCTACAATACCCGGAATCGATTGTGCGTTGTAAATAAATTCGCACACCAGACATGGGGACTACACAGCTCAATGACCTAGTACATCCATGTACTTGAATGATTGATTATTGCTGTGTACACTGTTGTGAATTCTGAATGATTATTGCGCACAGTGCTGTGTATTGCACACAGTGTTGTGAAACACTGAATGATTATTGCTGTTGAAGAGGCAAGTTTAGAATTGATTTTTCAAATCAATTTAATGGCGGTTGGCATTTTATGCACCTCTACCCAAGATGCAGGTTTGTATCCTGGTTTGCCTCTTTCCGTGGGGCTGAAAATGAAACATAATGCAGAAACGCCGTACCAATCATGAAAGCAAAGCAACAACTTCAAATGACAGTTTGGTAGATAAATTTTATTCGCGTTGAAAGTTGCGCATTAGCCTGATTAAGTGAGCTCTATTAATGTACAACGATCGTGTGTGCAAAAATTGGAAGAGTCTTGAATATCTTCTCAATATTTCCGTATTGCAAAGTTAACGTGGAGTAGCATATCCATTTTTTTTTTTTTGCGGTATTGTACTTTTCGTGACGCAACTAATTCTTTCTCACCACACATCTGACGTTAGATTAAAATTATTGAGGCTGAATAAGCGTTGATTCAGCGTTGTTTCAACGTCGTTTGTCTGTTGTGAAGGAATTTATTTTGCGTTGTTTCAACGTAAGGCGAACACCCAAAAACTCACCAGACGTCTGACGTTGGACTAAAATTTTTGAGGCTGAATAAACGTTGATTCAGCGTTGTTTCAACGTCGTTTGTTGTGAAGGAGGCTGCGGACAACCTGATACAGAGGCGGGCCGGGAAGCCCGTAAGGCGAACACCCGCAAGGGGTGAGGTTGCAGAGGCGTTTACTTACCAATTAAAGCACTAACAACGCTTCTGTTGTAATGCCTTACACTAATAACTTACTTCGCGTGGGTTTTTGTGACTACAGTTTTTCTTTTTCGAAATACTTGATGCTCGCAGAAATTATTCATTGATAGTAAATTGCGATAATCTGCAAATATTACCAATTTTTTTCTAATTATTATTTTTTTTAATTTCCAATTCAGTTAAATTTTCGTCGTTAATATCACCACATTTTAGGAATAAAAATAGCCAGTTGATCCATACAATTCAAGATTTTTTCGAAGTTTCCCCCTATATTATTAGAAAAAAAATCTGAGTTTCCCGGGATAGTGTGCTAATTTGAGACCTGACAAGCTTGATAATTACTGATAATTTAAGATTCATGTACAATACAGCATATGCGTATTTTTTTATTCGTTACAATAATAATTTTTTTAATCACAACTTTGTAACGCTTGAGAATGGAGTCTCATAACACAGGAAGTGGTCTCGTCAAAGTAAGGTTAGAAAAAAAGTGTCTTGCCTGCATGTACGTTCTGACGTTCAGGAGCATTAGTGTCAATTAGCCGAGCATGAGGAGGGAGAATACGAATGCTGGAGCTGTACGGGCAAAAGCTAGAAAATGAAAATTGAGATTAGAAGCAAAGGAGAACTTTGATAAACAAGATTGCGATATTTATTACAAAATGCTACGTGGTAGAGATCAAGATCAATGCATTAAAAAAATCATAGGATTTAGTTGTGCACTCTGCACGAATGATGAGTAGAACGAAGTGATGAAGTTCAATAATATCCTACTTGCTTATTATTTGCATTGAAATTTCATGATAGTCTGCCTTGCCCAAGGCCCGTAATGCTAAACCGCGAGTTCGATTTGCACGGCTAATTAGATTATTCATTTAGACAGACTCGGACATTTTTTGTAGCATTGGATTAGTGTCTTTACTTTATTCGGTGTCATGTCTCCAGTTCGGTATTTTGACTCTAGTCATCATTTCTAGTGCAATTTTTTTCGCTTTACAAACGTTAGACAAGACCGGATTCTAAACACAAGGAAACTATGTATGTACATGTATGTATAACAGGGACACACGCCACAGACGCTACAAAATGTTCCGTTCCTGTGACATCAATTCATAGTTTTTGTCGTTTAATTGTTTCCTTCTAGGCCTGTGTGGAGGCATTTCACTTTTATTTTCATTGTCTAAACTGGCAAAACAAATTGATTGTTATAGATACTTGGTACAATGGATTCATTTTTCATCATTTTGCCGTCCACCCACCGTATCTTGAATTGGCTTGCTTTTATGTAACATTGGATTAGTGTCATTACTTTATTCGGCGTCATGTCTCAAGTTCAGTATTTTTTATTTTTTCATTTCAAGAGAAATTGCACAAATTATCTTTTATTTTAAGGGTAAAGTACTCGACTGTTGTAATTGCAACAAATCTCGACCGATCTCATTCAATTCTCCGCTCAATTGAATTGAATTTTTCGCTCAAATTTGAAGAAATTTTCTTCAAAATTTTTCACTAACTTTCATCCTCTGCCGACAGCAGAAGAAGGTCATTTTTGTTGACACGATTCGCTGCGCGGAGCAAAACGTTTGTTGATGTGGAATGAGTGTGGTTCAGCACTTCGTTGAGACCGCAAATTGTCTCGAGCTGCAGTAACGCGATAGGCCGGCCATTGGACTTCAACATTCTCGGGGTCTGGGGGCTGTTGATTTGTGATGAGAAAAAGGCGGCAAATAAAAGTCATTATTGAGCAAAGTCCTTCGTGAAGACCTCACGCCGACGAAATATTCGAGTTGCGTTGCTTTAGAAGACTATTATAGAACCGCTATGTTCACTCACTTTCAGCGAGGTAAATTGAGTTAAATTTTTGATAGGTAAGAGTACGGCGAAGGCTTGAGGTTGAATATAGTGAGCTGTCCAATATGTTTGTGATTCATAATTTAAATTCACTTATTTGTCGAAGAATCTGTCCTAAAGAAATTTACATTATGAGACAAAAATATGGGTTGAAAATAATTAAATTATATTCTGGTAGATTTTTTCACCTTCGTTTAAGAACACGTATGTTTTTGTTAATTCTCAATTCCTTAAACACATTAACCATCATTTTTCGGAGAAGAAAGGAATATCCATGCTTCATTTTTAGCATAAGTATCATCAACAATTCTTGTTTGGAAACGAGCCGCTGAGCATTAGCGTTCAGTACGGTGGACTCACGAGACAGGCGTACAATGGTTAGGGCCTTTAGGCTATCAGTGTCGCAGGAGGAGACCTTTTCCCTGACACTTGTCGCTGACTGATGGAACTTTAGACACTTGCGATAGCACTGGACACCCTCGGGTGCTTTTCGCTTTAAGTCAAGATTGAAACAAGCCTCTTAAGCAGATGTCTTCAGAAGAAGGCCGTTTGACCCAATATTTCAAATTCTATTAGAGAATCTTGAATTAACGGAATTCGAATACGAATTCTGCTAACAATTTTTTTTCCAGCGACCAAACAATTTTTTTTTGTGTGCGTTGTTTTCTGGTGAAAACGTTCTGATTCCGAGAAATAAAATTTTTACTCCAATCTATTTCCATTAGGAAGCGTCATTTGATTTTTTTACTGTCATGATTTTGATAAAATCGAAGTTTAAAAAGTGCAAAATCTCTTATTTCTAAAGTCGCAAATTTTTAATAACTTTTTTTCTCCTCTTAAACCATTGTCCTTTTACTTTAAATGCTTTGGCCAATCGCTGCCGTATAGATTAAATTAGAGATCTTCACACAACTTATAAGCATCGTATTTTTATTTTAGTGTATCTACTCAGGAGCTAGTTAGTTCGTTCCCTAGTCTCCTGGAGCGCAGTGGCTTCAAGGCATCTGCTGTGGTGACTGACAGGTCCTCGGCGAGGTCCCAAGAAAACAAGGACATCGGAGTGCTGCCGAAAACAAGATAAGTAGACGCCTGTGTGGGATTAGAGCTTCGCCTGGTAATGGAGGCAATTACGCGGCACAAAAGCTTAGTTCTCACAGATTCAAATTATTGACCCCCCGGACGTACCAGGTGGCTACGTAACTAATAGGAAGATTTGGAGTGAACGGTTTACCATAACCTTGATCGGGCCTCGGATTGGGGAGAGACCAGTGACGCTGATAGTCTCAATGAAAGTCAATATTCCATCACTATTTTTTAACATTTGGACCCAAATCCCACGTTACATAGGTCGCCGAATGGTCTCTAGCAACCTTTGGGTGTCGACGCAACAGTACAAGAAGTCGACGAATGTTTTTACAATGTACGTACACCTATGATAAGCGATTGTATTCACCTCTCTATTATTTATCTTCAACTCTGGTGTCATGCCTTGTACAAATGAGAGGAGTTCAACTCTAAAGATCAATATTTTAAGTTGTAAGAAGTTAGGCTGTAGGAATTTAATTAATGACCATTTTGGTGCTGAATATGTCGTAAAGGTCATCGAAATACGAGCAAATGAGACGTATCATTATTCCTCTTTTTTCATAAAATTATTTTTTCCTGCGCAGCAATTCAAAGTTAATGCATAAATATTTGTATATTGGTGAAAAAGCGCATCTGTAATAATGTTAAGCAGCTACTCCTACGCGAAAATCTTTTTGAAGCGCGTTAAGGATAACCACGACAAGGATAACCCCGCAACTCAGCTTGTTGCCTGCATGCATAACAATGTCATTAGTAACTCATCAGTTAAGCACTATTCGGTAACACAAGCGACGTGAGTTCACGGCGTCTATTCACGTATTCGATTTGCATTGAGTCAAGCAGCCCTGAGAAATGCCTTAGATGAGGGTGAGGGTTGATTTTTTCATACTTTTTTCCCCAAGTAAATTAAAAAGCAGGGGTGAATTTTTTCCGTTCTCACCCATTTAATGCGGCGTAAGAAAAGGCGGTGCAATTAAGGTCCTCTCTCATGACAGTACAGTCACGGGCACGAGAACGGGTCTAAGTTCTTCCGATTTTCAGTAAAATATTTTCCTTGCATTAATGAATGCGAAAGGTACATGTGAGTAACTTTTTCACGATCAGCATTGTAACCAAAATATAACGTCAATTTTCCGAGACGATAAAGTTAAATTATATAAAAACCGTAAATTTATAGTTATATCAATCGCTTGGAACATATACCTTTAATGATGTTATTTCACACGCGTTAACGGACGAGCAGAAACTATGGCCACAACTTTTCAGTGCAACACCGACTGTTCTTTTGAATGGAATTGCTTAAGGTCAACCAACATAAGGCTGACATTTATGGTCTTTTTATCATCCAATAATTCAGCAATATCGATGCCTGGTCACGTATTTGGCCCTGGGAATGAGTGACGATATTGATTATAGGATCCAAATTCTGAAAGCTTCTTTAAGTCTCTTATAATTGATAATTATAGACCATACTGCAGCCACTGATTTTACGCCAGCAGTGTTTATCTTTAACTCATTCGTCAATAATATTGCAATTGACAACTCTTTGTCATTTCGTATCTATAATTAATAACTAGTTCCAATGACTTAAAATATTGCGCTAAAAATGCAGTTGCTGGATTACTAATTAAATTGATAGTAGCAAATTATTAAGTAATATTTTGTCAAACAATCGGTTCCTACTTGGAAATAAACTTTTTTGTTATTCTTATAGATTGAAATTGTTTCATTGAATGCAAAAAAATCGTCCACGCTATAATGTTCTGTGGAAAGAAGCCGCGATCGCTCCAATTCCAACACTAAAATAATCGTCGAGAACCGCAATTTTGATAAGCTTGTGGTCCGAACGATTCATCATGGATTTCGTGGAACTAATTAATTAATCGTTTGATTTATACCTCACATTTTATTGCTCCACTTTTTGCGGTCTCTCACATGGTTCCCAAAGTTTCATCCAATAACATTGGTTGCGTCGATTAAACAACTTACTCATCTTTTGAATTATGCACTAAAATTTTGACGAGTTGCGTAATGTTTAGTCCGGTGCAATCTTCATAATTTTTCGTCCGGCTGATCAGCAAATATAAAAGTTCCTGTATAGTTTCGTAGTTTGACGTCTGGTATTATAGTATTTCAGCGGATTATAATGAATGTTTTCAATCACACTGATATGTTGTCTATTTTTTTTTTCTTGCGTGAAATGAGTTCTGAAAGAATGAGAAGCATTTTTTGTATTAATATCGTAAATTCATTGACCAACAATACTAGGACGAAATGAAATTTCGGCATTCGAACTATCACAATAGTTTAGTTCAAACCAAAAATAGATTTATCGTTTATAACACAAAACTATATTCCTACAAATATTTATTATTCTTCGCGTGGTCGAGCAAAATGTTGCTCGCTCAGTTCCACAGCCCTGCACTGAGCAGTTTACATGACGTGGTCCGCATTCCGAAAACCGTTTTACGGTGGAGCCCTGCTGGTGAGCGGCTCTGCAGAAGAGGTATTTTATAATGCAGCTGGTCTAAGCCTAAAATTGAATTGTGACACTGTTTGATTGATGCTTTTTAAAGAACATGTTTTCTGTCTGAGAAAGTCTTTTTATCACTAAAGACAAACTTGATATCACTCGGCTATAAAATTTTTAGATGTGTTCATATCAACAGTATGTTCAGATCTTTTTTGAACTGTTTTATTAATTCAATGGATTATGCTATACGTAGTCTACGGGTATTACACGATAAATTTGACCATGACTGGGACAGCCATGTCAAAAAAATCAGATTATTTATGGCATTTGTGCTATTTATTATATTCACAAATTCCTTCTTCAAACTTTACTCTCATAATCACATCTCCTGCTGACAATTCCTTGTAAACTGGAATGACCCTCAAGTCACCAGACTTGTCGGTCTAGTTGCCGTTGAAATTTCTCTAATACACATATATAAGTGCCGTAACCCAGGGTCTTCGATACAATAGTTACCTTACACAGAGGATTTTATGAATGCGTTTTTGCTTATCATAAACCATTACTTACAATACTTTCAATAATTGTGAACGTGCCACGGTAGCTTGCAAACGCATGTATAATGCGCCAGAGTGCAGACAAAGCCTGTGTCCGGTGACTAAAATCCGGAGCTTGACCCCCGGGCTGGAGTATTGAATGCACGTAGCGAATTACCTCTTATGCCTGCCATGGATCTTGTGCGGACACGGGCCCAACAATGCCTTTATTATATTAACTGGACATCCCGTACGTTGGCCTATGACCTTAAAGGAATAAGTAGAACCTGTGACGGAACTTTCCGGTTTGCCATAATCTCTTCGCATGGAAATACGCTTCTGATTTATTGCTGGTATTATGAAGTGAAGGGACGAGACTGCCTGGCTGTAAATATGAAGAGACCGTATCGAAGCCCTCCATTTCTTGAAGAGATCTACAACCATGAATAATTGTCCACTATATGGAGCGTGACGGAATATTTCATGACAATTAAAGAACGACTTTATGGCTAGCGCTTGTGTTCGAATAAAGCTGGAATGCTCGGTTATTGCTACATTTTTTTCGATCACATGTACAGGACCTACACGACGTGAGTTTACACTGAAGTCATTCAATTTTACTTCGCCTTCAATGAGTCGTCCAGGCTTAATAACACAACCAAGTTTTATTTAGAATTCATATTTTTTCATTATTTACATAAGTATCACTTGTATTAGTACGTAATTAATCCCCACCAAGCGATACTGTGTAATAAATACTTTATTTATTGCCTATATATACGGGTTTTATTTATCACTGGGTGCCCAAGGCATCCATGGTGGGGCATCACATGAAGTTTTGGGGGGCACGCTGGGGGATAGCGCGGCTGTGGGAGTGGCAGGGGGGGGGGGTTAAACCAGTAGAATTAACTTATTTCTTCCCAAGTACTGAAAATGTATTGTATTGCAAGCGCAAAATATTCGTACCGCGTTAGCTGTAGGTATAGCACTTCAAGAAAAGTATCACCAATTTACAATAATCTTGATAATGCTGGTTATTCCTATCAAATGACCATTATAATTTCCGGTTGATAGTTTTTAAATTCATCGGCATCAACACTAAACGAATTTCGTATTTTTATTTTAATAAATCTCGAAGAAGGCACGCAATGCCACGCATCATTCGTATGGTTGGTAGTCATAATACTACTAATTACTTATAGGTACTAACACTACAAAAACCTCCACTCACCTATCGGCATGGGGTGGAATTAGGGAGATGTCGCTCACTGGCATGAGGGATTACTAGTATCCAAGGAGTCGAGATGCAGGCTTACAACTTCAACAGAAAAAAAACGGAAGGAACAAAAGTCCCCGTGAAAAAAGCAGCGCCCATCCCTGATTGTCCAGACGCCCGTGGAAAATGTGACCAAAACCGGATTACACTTTCGCGACGATGCATTGAGGCGGCTAGTTAGGTTCTAGGAAAAAATATCGGGGAATTGAGAGCATAAGTTTACTGAAAAAATTTGGAAATCTTCAGAACGTAGGGGGGTAAGCGCACGCTCGAATAACATATTTTGATTTCATGCGGAAGAAATTATTATAAAGAACAAATATTTAACACATCCAATATCATCCTGTTATCTCTCACTGTTTTATATGAGAGATATGCTCTATCATCCAATTATCTTCAACTTTTTTCATTGGAAATAGCTTATTGTAAGTAACCTCAACCCATTTATGGTTATTGGTTGTTATTTTGGGGGTGATAAACTGATTCAAGGTAATTTTTGGTTATTATTGGCCATTGGGGTCCTCTAGCTCTACTCATTCAAAGCGATTCCATTGAATATGGGATTTACAGCATTGCAGCGCTCACCAGCAGGAGAGTGTTGACTGCCAGAGTTGCAGCGCTCACCAGCAGGAGTGTTGACTGCCAGAGTTACAGCGCTCACCAGCAGGAGTGTTGACTGCCAGAGTTGCAGCGCTCACTAGCATGAGTGTTGACTGCCAGAGTTGCAGCGCTCATCAGCAGGAGTGTTGACTGCCAGAGTTACAGCGCTCATCAGCAGGAGTGTTGACTGCCAGAGTTATGCAATTAGGCTGAAGCTTACGGAGGCCTACGTCTGCTAACTTCTCGTGTGAACAAACCTGCACCTTGGAGCTTGACCACTTCCTGTGCGCTGCGTACAATGAGTACAACCGAGCACAATTGTGCTCTATTGAGCTCCTATATGTGCTAGTGTGTTCCGACTTACGCGCACCAAAGTACCTTGGATAGGAGGTGCAAAAACTTTCTTTGCTTCGTTGGCCAAATCACTTCGCGCAATCATGTAGGATACAAATTTTTGACCGGAATATCTATGCTACCAAATTCTGCCTACCAATAAATGTTTATTACTTCCAACTGGGCTGAGATCCGTGTATCGTGTACTACTTTTTGAATGACTGTCACAACATAATTTATCGTTTGCTAGGTAATTGCAGCACAGAAGTGGACACATTAATGCATGTATATGTACAATATAAGTTAACTATAAATGTAGTTTTGTCAGTTAAAATGTACGTAGCGTTTTTCTGCATCAATTTTCAGATACTTTCGTATCAAGTGGAGTCACAGTAGAATTTATTTGAACTATTCTGCGTATCTAAACTGAGAAGTAAGACTAAAACGGTACATAGTACGAAACGTTTGCCTTGACTCAAATTAATTTGAAATTAATGATGATGACGGTGAAATTCAATGACTGAAATTCAAGACTGATGGTGAAATACAATAGTGAGGTGTGGGCGTCACAGATACACATGGCGTGTGTGATACGTTTACGCTACTATGCGGAACCTGTTTCGTCGGTGAGTACGCAAGCTCGTACGTATACATAGTAATAGTATTGACATGACTGGCTGCACCAACACCCACTTCAGTGAATGAAGGCAAATGCCTGCAGAAATGAACGGGTATGGTCAGAGTGCTCAGGAATGTGGCCATTTACGCGCAGGCGGTGAAGAAATGCGAGGTAGAGCTTGAAATTATGACGTGATGTTTTCGTGATCAAAATGAACGTACCGTTCTATAGTACCTTCAATGTGAGAGGTCATTAATTCGTTTAGTAATTATTCAATTGTGATTTCAAGCGATCACAATTTATTTTTATTCGGGGACCTGGAAAACAGCGAAAAATGCGGGGAAAAAGCGACTGTCTTGCATCACTTGATGCTAATGGTTCCATATTACCTTCAATGTGAGAGGTCATAACCTCGTTGAGTAATTATTTAATTATAAATTCAAGAGATTGCTATTTATTTTTAATCGTGGGCCTGGAAAACAGCAAAAAATGCGGGGAAAAAGCGACAGTCTTGCATCACTTGATGCTAATGGTTCCATATTACCTTCAATGTGAGAGGTCATTAATTCGTTGAGTAATTATTTAATTATAAATTCAAGAGATTGTTATTTATTTTTAATCGTCGATCTTGAAAACAGCGAAAAATGCGGCAAAAATGTGACAGGCTTGCATCACTTGATGCGTATGGCAGGAGAGCCTGCATGGGATGTGTCTGATGAAGGCCTGGCTGTAGCAGGTAACGAGGGTAGAGGAAGCTCTGGGCACACAATGATGCCGGATCAACAATGCTATCGAGCGTGGGAAAACTAAGGCACCAATAGCAACGAGCAACGGTCGGTAGCGGTATTTCAGATCGTTCGTATGTTAACCGTGAATTGTACTTATAAGTTTTACGTTTTCAACTGGCAGGTTAGTTTAGACGGTAAATGTGGACAAGTTGTTGGATTTTGCAGGCTGCAGCTCAATCCACGCACTGCATGCCACTGGGATGGGGACTTTCCATGTTGAACCCGAAACGAAACGATCGCTGGGCAGTAGCACGGTTGTTCGCTAATATATGAATACATATATACTCGTACACATAGCGAATGGCTCGGCATCCGGATGGGCACAGAAAAATATTATTTTTTTTATAGGTTTAGACTGACCAATAGCCAGTGAATTCTATATTATTTTATGCTCGCTGGCTGTAGAAAAGTATCAGGTGAACTATTAACTAAATTACCTCTGGAGCTTAACATTTAATAGATATCGAAAAGTACCTTTGCTTGGAAAATTACACAATTATGTAAAAATGTTCCATGAAAAGGATATTCTTGCTATATCCATGTAAGATGGCGTCAGCTATGAGTTTTTGAACAGCTCCCTCCATGCACATCTCCTTGTTTGTCCGTCATCTCGTTTCTCTATCGCCTCTAGTCAACGAGCAGCAATAATCTCCATCGAAAGTATGAAATAAAGTCACATCTAACGATCCGTCAGTAATTTATTTGCCTTAGATATCACGATGCCTCTGGTGACACGTTCGCACTGATGAGGAAGAAATTAATCTTGAAGACGAGTCTCTTCGTAGAATTCGTCTTAGAGTTCAGTGCTCTGACATACTCGAGTTGAAGTGAACGGACTGGAAGTTAATGTGTCGTGAGTATTGAAGTCCCGCTTCTCAGACTTATTACCTAATTTAAACTCGGTTGACTTCGGAAAAGTTTCTCGTATTCTGAGAAGACTCGAGCAGCGTAAATCTCTATGGTGCGGGACCACAGCCGCAGCCTCGACATTTCTGTTAGACGCTTTTGACTCATGATTATATTTGCGGTCTCGCATTCGTATCACACTTAATGTGTTACGTGGGTAATGCAACGTAACGTTGAATTTGCAAGATCGAATAAGATCTAACAATAAATTAATATACCAGGGCAATATTGATATATGGATGCCAACCGAGTTACTTGAACCCATCAGAATACAAATCAGAATTATCAAGCAACTTTAAAATTGAGTTGAGTTTTCTTTATTTTATGAAAGTAAGAGTTGACGTAATACTTGTTGCACACTTGATGCTTTTGAGAATACTACAAAGTCAATTTTTAGTCTGGTATGCGTCTACTTAAATTATATTTTCTTCATCGCAATGAGTTTTTCAGGCAAGCACCATGTACACCTTCAACATTTCTATTCGTGTGACATTTAATGTTATTTTCCCATGTGAACATTTTAAAGATATCCATCAAAAAGATTGGTTTTGCAATCTCTGTAGTTGTAATCACATCCTGCAATGAGAATTCCGTCCAAGCTTCATTCGCTGCAGTGGAGAAAAGTTTTCCGAATAAAATTAGGTAAGACTATACATAGGCTCTCACTCAATTAATTAATGGTCGTTAGAGAATTTCTATTTCAGTAATGCATTGCGTATTCCTATCAGGTAACTGGGAAAACAGTACAGTTTTTATTTATTTTTTCAATGTAAGGAAAAGTTTCATAATTATAATGTTTGTCAAAGTCTGGGATTAAAAAGCACTTCAAAAGCTCCACTCATATTAATAACAATGCCAAAAATGTAATGCATCTTTCAATAGTATTTACACAAAGGGACAATGAAGGTGGGATATGTATATATACTTTATTTTACCCCTAACGATTTTAAGAACAGAAATAACACGCATACGTCAAGCCTGAACTATGCAAGCAAATTATGAACGATCAAGCAAAGGAATAAACACAGCTTTAAATTGTTCGAAAAATGTAGACGAAAACATTCGAGCGATGGAAGGTTGCGAGTGTTCAATACGTTCGTCGCAGCAAGTGGGGTACAGTTGAAAATGGGGGCAGTGGGTAAATTTGTCTAAGTGTTAAAGTTTACTACCATAAAATGCTGATGAATATCACCATTTAATATGTAAAATATTTATAAGAAAGACCAGCTCGTATATATATAATTATTGACGGTTCCAACTGTCCCCCCATGTCCCACTATAATTACCCCACTTACCCCCAACAGCACATGAGTGGCAAGTCTGGAGCCAGACGGTGTCTCGTCGTCCGTCCTGCTATGCTTTTTTCCAGAATTGTGGAGGAACGGAAATGTTACTGGCGCAAATTTTGTCATGCGCGAGGTTCAGGCCATCTCAGATGTTGGGATACAAGAGATGGTAAAATTTATCTTTGATTTGCAAATAATTCCTCTTTTTTTTGTTTATTTAATTTGATACAGGAATCTTCATAATCACACACGTAGTATGGTAGTTTCGGTGTGCATGACTTGTGCAAGTCTGGCCACATGATATTGAATGAAACATTTATGCAGTGCATTATAGTATTAAAGGACACAAAATCTCCGGATTACCGCTGTGCATCAGACCGATGAAAGCTGCGTAAGGAGAGTCACTGTTCGGCGTATTAGGTATAAACTGGTAAGATTAAAGCACTTCCGGCGACACGTGGCGTGAAGCGTATGAAGCGTCTGGGATTATTATTTGTAATTTATTAAAACACTTCGGGTGAGAAAGTAAAGCACGGTTAGCGTTTATAACGCATGTGAGTAATAAGGTAAATTTGAAACACTTCGGATGAGAATGACTCAATAATGTTATTCGCAAGATGGACGTTAGTTTGAATACAACATAGTTGACCTGATTCCGAGATTTCGAGTTTAAATTTCGCATGTTGCAATAGCCTCACATTTAAAGTTCAGTTACTGGATTGAAAAAAAAATCAACGAAGGAATATGCGCCAGTCGTTCCCATACCTCAAACCAAATAGTAAATAGTGGCGTCAAAATGCTGAGTGAAAGACAACCCATGCGTCATGATGCGTGTGTTGACGGGTGCAAGTGTGCCGGCATCAATACGAAATTTATACGAACTTTTTTGTATATTTATTTGCTCATGTTTTTCGTTCTAAAGGGCTGCTATAATACGAAAGGTGCTAGTAATTTTCAAGCTCACAATCTGCAGGCAATTTAATGCGTGCTTCCTATCATGTTTGGCGAGCATTTGAGGAACACGGGTATAATGAGAGTCTACGTATACATGATTTAGGTTCAGTCAGGCTGAATAATTATGAGGGAAGTTTTCGTCCTGCTTATTTGACAGTGGGGCATACAGAACCGAAACAGGGGAGGTTAGTGTGGCACATAGGGCGAAAATAAGGGGTAGTAGTTATTGTCTCTAGGATTAAGGACAGCCTAATCATTCAGGCGCGCCTGCCCCGTGGCAGTAGAAGAGCCTGGCTTAAAAGCCGCGTCAGTAAGACGACACTCTCAAGCTCTCACGGGAAGGAAGCTGCTACGCTTGAGACCAGCTCTGAAAACAACACAAGGACTGAAGCATATGAGCTGAATATTGTGCCGTCTTCTCGGTTTACTGCTCTTCCCTGAACTCAAACTCTGCAGCTGACGTGTGACGAGCTCGGTATCTGACTTAGCATTGAAATTCACATCCGATTTAGCGTTCATCCTAAGCTCTTACTTGTCACTGTAACGATACAGTAACATGAGCTGTCTTAGTGATCATTTATTTACAATGATGAAAGCTTATTTGAAGATTGCCTCTCATGATCTCAATGGCTCGTATGTTCATCAAATGGATGTGCTTTTATCCTACTATTTGTCAGCCATTTTTCATGCTTGAAGTGATCCTATCACGCATCGTGATTAGGGATACACGTAATTAAGAATTACCTAAGTTAGCCTTGGCTGAGTGAGCGCTCCTCAGGCAAGTGTCGGTAACAGAGGAGTCCTAATGGCTCGTTAGACAGCTCGCTTGAGAGGGAAGTTTGGAAACAATAAATAGAGATTTTTTTCATCATGTTTGGTGTTTCTTGAGACGAGCTTTGGCTTGTAAACCTCTTAAGCATCTTAGTCGAACTGTAAGGCGAGATCAAGGAAGCGCTCGACTTAAAACCTTTCAGCCGCCTCTCTTTCTCACACAACTACGACAAAATCATCGAACTCTGCTAACAGCTCAAAGAATTTAAAAAGCGGAAGCTAGTGTCAAGCGTTGAGGATTTTGTAGATAGTTCACATGCTAAGTTTAAAATTTTTTCTGTATTTCTGTACCCTATAACGATGCCATATGTTCACGTTAACTTTGTTCAATGTTCTTAATTTAAGTTTTCACTTTTCATTAATATAAAAATAATTTTGTTAACTCGAGATCATTATTTAACCTCGGCACGAAAGATCATTACAATTTCCAAATTCTACATATTTATATTGTCATGTCTGCGATGAATCATTAATGGAACGCTGCAGAACGTTAGCTACTAGCATGCATGGCACGACTATAGTCACTCTACGAAAAATCTTTCTCATGCTAAGTTCCACTTTGATTCATTCCTTACCAATTTTATGGAAACGAAATAAGTGGCTAATGATTTATTAAGAATGTAGCATAAATATACTAGATCACTAGGAAATAGTTCATCTATATCTACTCCGTTTTGAAGCGAATGAGAAGCGATGACTAAGACTACTCGTGCAATCCGCGCCTGAAGTGAAGCAGAAGAGGGGCGGTTGGTGGCTGTCAGACGCACCGCGGAAATGTGGTTCGGACTCCCTGCCGTCAACTTGTCTCATTTCCAACAATTTGTGAGAGTCGAGCTGCGTTCAAGCCTGGCCAGGCACTAGAAATAATATTGTGAACAAAATATTTGTCCTTAGTGACCGCGGTATGTTCTAGTCAAATTGAAGGATATGCGCCAAATGCAAACAAAAAATTTAAACCCAAACTGTGTTAAAATGTAATTCCAAATAGAATCTGAAGTAACTACGTTTTTATCTGTGACTATGCGTTCGATAACTGTAGAAATTAATTTTTTGTCATTTTTTTTGTCTTCGGTGGCACTTAATAACGCGTCTTCGAAACCAGTTTATTTAATTAAAGGAAAGCAAGATTCTTGCAATCTCTCCTATCGCGACGAACAGTTGAATGATCCCTCGAAACAACGTGCTGTATGTTCAAAATGTACCTTGATTTTTTAAATTTGAAATATTGGCTTATTAAATAACGTTCATAGTCAGCCTCTGATATTTTGCATAAATATTTGGAACTCGATAGAAACTAAAAAAATTCATCCAAAATTGAAACAAATACATACATGTATTTTCTAATTCATCGTCTAAGAAAAGCCTCTGTCGATAAATCATGTAGTAGAAAGATTAACATAAACTAGTAAACGTTAACTTCCCGTTGGACTCAATGGTCTGTACGTCATTATGTCACTTTATGTGTTTCTATTTGTTCAACTTGTCCGAACTTTGCTTACAATATCTCACAACCTTGCATGCTGCGAATTGTGATACAATTGAATCAAGTCGTGAATTCTCCCAATTTTTTAAGTGGCCTTGGAGAAAAAAGAATATTGTACCAGTAGATCTACTTAAGCTTCTTATACAATAAATTAATATCTCCTATGGTTAAAAAGTTGGCATTTAAGATACGTGATTTTAAAACACAGCAACAAGAACTTTTGAAATACAGTTTAAATGATTCCAAAAGTCCGGGAAGAGGCTTTATCTTGTCATTGTTCTCTCAATGTGAGCGCAGATGCACGAACAAAATCAGAGTTTAACGTTTCAACGAATTTCCAATCTCCCCCTCCGCTACATTCCTGAGTGTTCCTGCCTGCGGTTGTAATGGGAACACACGGATTTTGTTCCAGTTTTGGTTAGGTGTTGCGTTTAGCCGTTTGTTTTGTGTAATGATTGTAAATAGCTGAGTACATTGCGGCTCAAGTTGCGGTGAGAGTTTTCCCTAAGTTTTGGGCCCTCGAGAATTTTTTTACTTTGAAAAATAATAAGAAATTTCATTTATTTTCGTAGGCTCATTGGTTATGAAAAATTTTACATGCAGTTGAAAATCATTTCGCGATATTTTTAAATACATAACCGCCCATCTTTCGAAATTCCTTTAATAAAATGTTCGTTTCATCATCTTTCAAGACGAATTTAGCTATCTCATTCCCTTTGAAATTTTTTAATACAAAAAGCTGAAAATTTTAACGGATTTTAACTAAAAATTCTGAAGAATTTCAAGCCCACTGAGAGTTTGAGTCAAGTACTCCAACTTTCTGAGTTTGTGAGAAAAACCGAGATTTATTATCATCGTAACAGGAAATCGAAAACCCGATGGCCGCGTGCCGAATTTGTCGCAGGTCCCTTACATTCCCTTTACAATTCACAATAATTTTCACGGTCCATTACGCGTAAGTGTTTGCCAGACACATTAATTTTGAGGCAGCATTATATGTGTGCTTCGGGCGGAGCACTAAACGCTTTCCGTACACTTTATCTGACCAGGACGCACGTGGCCTTCTCTTAAAAAACGTAAAAAATTTCAATAAGAAAAAAACTATAGCATTTCTTTCCAAAACTTCTATTGCCTTCTTTAACAGAAATTCTATTGCCTTCCGTTACAGAACTGCTAGAGCGTTCTTTTACAGAACTTCTATTGCCTTCTGTTGCAGAACTTCTATTGCCTTCTGTTACATGACTTCTATTGCCTTCTGTTACATGACTTCTATTGCCTTCTGCTGCACGACTCCTATTGCCTTCGTATTAGCCAGGTGCTCCTTGCTTCATCAGGAATATCAGTTAACATTGTTACTGTCTCACTATTTACGAACACGGTCGGAAACTTTGTATTTGGTTTTCCCGTCTGTTAATATTAAGATTCTTAGAACAGTAGTACGGTATTCGGCATTAAGATTCTCAAAGTAGTTTGACAGTATTCGATTGTTTTTAATGGTTTAATAATAATCGCGGTAAAAATCTGACGCCATATTACTCAAAATTCCTGAATGGGTCGTATAAGTGCTACGATGATCGTATATGTGTTCAGATCTTATATGTATAGGGCGTAGCAATCGCTACTTACGTATATACCTACTATGGATAGGATATAATGACTTGAATATTTTTATAGCAAGCGACTAACACAAATGAACTTATAATTTATGTTTAAGTCAACGGAGAAATTTCAGTATAGGCTTCAGAAGCGAAGAATAAAGTCAATCAAATATTTGGATGAAATTAAGAGCCGTTATGCAATTAAATGCTTTCGAATTAACAAAATTAAATTCCTGTTTACTTAATTGGCATTGTACCATTAAACTTCCATCGATAGACGTTAATCCAAAAAAAAGCTTATCCCAGGAAACTTCTATGAACTTTGTAATAACATTCAACATTGCCTACAATCATTCCTCCATCCTGGCAAACTCAACCTCCCCCCCCCCATCATACATCGTACACTCCTCCTCGCCTCCCTACCCGTAAATTCACTCACACCCCTACACCTCCCGCCGCCCTCCCCAGCATCCCTTACACCTACCCATCACCCCCTCGCCTCCCACCACCCTCCCCAACACCCCTCACACTCCCCAACATTTCCCCCAAGCCCCCCCACCACCCTCACCAACACCCCTCACTCCTTCCCCAATATCACCCCTCACACCTCTCAGTCCCCTTCCCAACATCCCTCACACCTTCCCCAGCATCACACACGCCCCTCACCCCCCTCCCCAACATCACCTAGCCATATAACATCCCCACACCGTAGCTCACCCCGTGGCTGGGGTTACGTAAGCCACAAATCACGCGTTACGCACCAGGCGTTGCGCTGCGTAAAATATACGCGCCGTCTTATCGCCGCGGCTCTTGAATGTAAAGCGTATACGAATGTTTCATCTATACATCATTTCTTCATACACAGCGCATCCTTCAGGATTTGATCAGAGATCGCACTTAATGCTGCTGAGATTCTACAGTAAATTGGTCATAAATAAAGATGGACATAAATAACGCTTAGATAAGTATCCAATTTTAGCGCGTCCATTATACAGTAAGATGTGAATTCTGTAAGCTCATGAAAATTGTTCCTAACTAATAATTTATTGTTCGTCGTTTATATCAATTTCATCAGATATGCTAAACATACATCTCTATTTGCTTCGATTTTCTTATGTTTGGTTTCTGATGAGAAATTTAACTAAAATTTGACCTACAGATGTGTGTGCTCGACCTTCTTCAATAATTGTAATCTATGTTTAAATCTCATCGCATAGTATGCACATGTATTATAGAACTTTTTATGCTACCATTGGGAACTATTATCATATTCTGGTATTAAATTTCAACCGCGAATACAATAGACCTCGACAATGAATTCTCCTTAATCTTGCAGAAAAAAATTTAATCGCATCTCAATCTGTAGTGTAGAAACTTCTCCATACATTCATACTTCATTGATTGGTGAGAATTGTGACATTTCGATTCATTAATTATGGCGGAAGTTCAGCGTGATTAATTTATTGCAACTAATTAATTGCTTCTATAATATTATGCCATCATCGTACTTCTTATCCCAATTAAGCTGAAATGTTCATTCAAGAACAATTTTAGATATCTTGCATCGCTGCCTCATTTATGTTTCGCTAATTTCTACTTTATTCAAGCAATTAAATTAGTCGATTTTCATTTTGTTCTTAGCAGTTAATTTCGCGTGAGACTTTTTTCGTAATGACTTTTTGGGCTCACCGAGCGATATCATCGCATTACTGCGCGATATCCAAAGTTTGAATGAACAGCCAACAAAACAAACTAATCAGGCACTTCATTTACATCATCTATGTCACCTCACTGACTTGCTCGAGCGCTCTTTGTTTTCAAGTTGTAGAAAGCCTATTTAATAGACCACTTCTAATTATTATAAACACTCGTAATGCGTCACTTTGAAGTAACCCATAACACGCCGGACATTGAGCGTGCATTGTGAAACGAACCGTGGCGCGCTCTTCGGCCAAACCATTACCGGCGTGCGCGCATCAGCGGTGCACGCGCGCTAGATTTATGGGTTGTAAGCGTCGTAAAATTTGTCCCCTGAGTAGCGTCACCCTCTGCCCATTATGTGCGCCACGCGGAGACCAGGGAGACTGTCAACAATGCGCAGCCCCGTCGAGTGCTCTCGACGTGCTATAAACCTGGGGAATATCGTTTTTAATGATGGAGTTATGTCCCTTTAATCGGATCAATGACATGATTTTTGGGGCTCATTTAACGTGTGAGTGTTTGGGGCTCATTACACACGTGAGCTTTTGTTTTAAATCAGAGATGCACAGATACACTTAGCATTGTAAGCATGACACACAGTTTATGTGAATTTTCTAAAATTGTCAATTATCGCAATTTCTAGGGATAGAGACCTAATCTGACATAAATAATATCAATGGACTAAGGACTCAAAGAGAGTAAAATATCTCTGGAACTGGAATAAAATAAAGGTTCTCTAATATATTTCGGGACAAGAGGAACAATCATGAACCGAACAAAAATCTTTGAAAATGAGACGTACGTTGAGGTCTCTTACTCCTGCACACCATAAAGCTGTTTAGTGTAACCAGGGACAATGAGCGAATGGCTCGTAACAAACACGCGCCCCATGACAAAGTTCGTAAAATTGAATCATGTGCGCGGTGAGGCAAGTAAGACTGTTACGGTGCAAGTTAATTGGGACCTCAGCTGTCTAGTGATGAATAAAGTCATCTCTATCGAGCGTGGTAAAAGTGAGTTACCTTTAGGTCTTATTGGTCGCACTGCACTGAGTGGTGAACGAAGTGTTCAACACCACACTGTACTGAGTGGTGAACGAAGTGTTAAGCACCACACTGCACTGAGTGGTGAACGAAGTGTTCAGCACATAACATTGTTTGATAAAGTAAATGATAAGAATAATATTTAATAATATTTCAATTTAATCCGAGTTTTATCTGCTGACTTGACCAGGATTGTTTATTAGAATAAGTTATTCTCCTATCTAAATTTCTTTAAAGTTCATCCATTCGTCGTGTAAGCTTGTAAATTAAAGCCGTCGTCTAATGCAAGGTTTGCGCTCCTAATAAATAATTTGACTTTCTAATCTATATAATTTGATTCCCAAATGCATACATATAGCCTTTTAGAATACATAATTTCAGTATCTAAAACAAAATTTAAATTCCAAGTACATGAATCTAGCTCATAATAAATAATTTCAGCTCCTTATACCTAACTCGATAATAATGTTAAATAATAATGATATATCAGAATATATAATACTCCCCCAGATCGATCCCCTATACAAATGTCCAAGTGAATTAACAGAACATATAGCATAGTGCTGTCGGTGCCTAAGAGTATAGGCCTGATGTGGCCTATCGCCGATTCCTGTACTTTTCGTGCCTTGTCCACAGGAGATCTAAAAACAATTTCAAGACTGACGATAGTTTGAAATAGCTATTAGACTTCCACCGGGTTCGATATGATGCTAGGTATTTCAAGTCTGAACATATATTTTTCCATAGCTTCGTCTAGTCCAGTGGTTCCCGAACTTTTTCAGGCTGGCGCCCCCTTTGGTTCCCTAGTGAATTTCTAGCGCCCCCCACAGACACATATAAAATCATGCCCCTCTTTCTATAAAATTTAGTTCACTGCAATTTTGAGAGATAAAGGTTAAACACAAATGTGTATTTCACAAATAGGACCCCTTTTAGTGAACCAATGTGTTTTTCAGCTGTTTTAACTGTTTCAGCACTAGAAACCTAGGATGTCTCAGGCAAATTTACGGCCGGACTCGCGGCCGGTCTCACGACCAATCTCCAAATTCAATTATCAAGGAATATCACCCAAACTAATTAACGCAGCTCAATAAAACTTGGAACATGTATTCATCAGAACTTAACGGTGACGTTTAGCTTGCGAAATTTTTTTAAATATCACCTTCATTCGTGAGTTATATTGCGATAAAGGCCGAAATTCGCAGTGATCAAAGAATTTCTTCCAAACTACCAAACAGATTTGAACGAAGTTTGAATATACATTCCTATCTACCAAATGGGATTTTTAAGATTAAAAAAAATTTTTGATTTTACCGTCGTTTGCGAGAGTTTCTTTTTCATTTTACCGTCATTCTTGATTTCACACTTCCTTATTCGCTTTCGTTCGCAAGTTATACAGATATAGGAGGAACGACCGGCTTTTCTACCGGCTGGTTTAACCAAGAGCCGTTTACGTATAGCCGTATAACTCACAAACGAAGGCAAAACGAAAAAATTGTAACGAACCAAACATCACCGTTGCTGAGGTTAGGTATTAAAATACTAAATTTCGTTCAAATCTGTTCAGTAGTTTGCAAGAAATTTCTTGATTACTGCGAATTTAAGCACGCATTGCTGTTTAAATCACGAATGAAACTCGCGAACGAAGACCGATTCGACACTTCAGCGAACTCGCCTGCGAGCTCGAATGCAAAACCTAACTTCATTTTCAACTGTGGCACTCATAACTCCTTCAATTATTTGAATAAAATCCGTTCATAATTGAAGGAGTTATGAGTGCCACAGTTGAAAATGAAGTTAGGTTTTCCGTATTAACAAAAAAGTTATTGATGTAAAAATCTGAAAAATTCCCCCCGCAAAATACTGATATTATCTACTTATATTTCAAATTTGAATAAAATCCGTTCATAATTGAAGGAGTTATGAGTACCACAGTTGAAAATGAAGTTAGGTTTTGCATTCGAGCTCGCAGGCGAGTTCGCTGAAGTGTCGAATCGGTTTTTCACGAGCTAAACATCACCGTTCGGTAGTTAGGACTGGAAATTCAAAATTTCGTTCGAATCTGTTCAGTAATTTGGAAGAAATTCCTTGAGTACTGTGAATTCGGCCCGTATTGTCATATAAGTATGGCAAAAACAATTGAAGGCAAAATTCAAAAAATTTTCACAAGCTTTACATTACCGTTAGGTCCTAATGAATACGTGTACCAAGTTTCATCGAGTTAGTTTATTAGTTTGAGAGATATTACTTGATCATTGAATTTGGAACTTGGCCGTGAGACCGGCCGCGAGTCCGGCCGTTAATTTGTCCGAGACGTAAACCTGGGGAGAGGTTAAAAAAATATAACTCAGCACTCACTGCAGTGAGTAACAGAGACCGTATTTTCTCGTCGACGAAAACATGAAGTCACGAACGGACAGACAGGCGGACAGACGGACAGACAGACGGACGGACATGGCGAGCACAATAGTGCATTTTTTCCATGAATGAGAAAATGGGCTAAAAACAGATCTGGGTGAAAAAACCATCGCTGGGAGTCATGCATGTGCTGCACCTGTTGTGTACAAATCGTCAAACAAACGTTCGAACTTCTGACTTCAACTTCGGACTGCTGCCCCCCTATCGCCCCCCTATCACCCTCTTCTTCCTTACCGCCCCCCAAAATCTTTCCATCGCCCCTAGGGGGCGATATCGCCCACTTTGGGAACCACTGGTCTAGTCTGTTCTTGAACGCGTTCATACTCAGAGCGCCAACGATGTAATCAGGGAGGCTGTTCCACATGTCGGTGACTCGTGGCGAGAAGAAATGTTGTCGATGACATGAGAGGAAAAAAAAAATATTGATACGTAAGTTGAAAGATGCTCAGTGCAACAAAATTATGTATATGGACGCATGTTTTGCAATGTTAAATGAATACATCGTCATGCGTATTTTGCATCATACCTTTCAGCAGGTCTTATTCGAGCCCGAAGCAGTCACTTGCTGTACTTGATACATACATTGCTTCGCACTGGCCGTATTTGAGCAAACTTTATTCTTTATTTCATACATTAGGTTTGTAAACAATCGCTGATACATTTTATAATCTCTTTAAAAGACGGAATTTCAAGGTGCAGCTTGCCGGTATTTCAAAAATTTCAGCAATGAAATATCTTTATTTTTTTCGGCTTGATGAATAATTTTAATGATTATAAATAGATTTATCCAAACGACAGAATTGATTGCACGTAATTTGTAATCATGAATTACCCGTAGTAGGTGAATTTGAAATTAACATGAACGTCTAATGAAAATTTTAAGTAAATATAAACAAGTAAAACAAGGTTTGCCATCAATATCACCGCTGCAACTTACCTATCGTTATTTGATTTTTGGAGGCATGAAAAAAATGCCGCAATATTAATATAATTGGTGTCCATTCATCTTGAGGCGTATCGAGAAGTGAACCTATAATAGGTGAGAATCTTTATTGGTGATCAATTGAGGATCTTTATGATTGCACTTATAGCGTGATTGATTGTTAAATAAACGATTAGTTAACTTCATGATAGACGCACGCGGCAAATAAAAACGATCATATCATCTGAACGATTGAAATGCCTTTATTTGTTTTTCCAGGGTATATCTATATAGTATATTTATCTGAGATTGTTTGCTCGCACTCACTGATATGAGATCGCGGCCTCAAGCAGCAAGCATTTACTGTGACCGTGTCATACAACTCGCTCAATTATACACTAAAGGAGGTTTTTATACATGAACGTTAAGTCAAAGCTTATGAAATGGGTGCTCGTAAGTTTGAATGGGCAGCTCTGAACAGTGAAGGGCCATTAGCGCCTTTTTATGGCCATACAACCGCTCATTAGAAACCGTGCCTCATTAATGACCGTATATGCAATGCCTTGTTAGGGTCCATAAAGTGATTTAGGTTTCAGGGAGGAACACAAAGGAAAGTACAGAAATACGGTGACTTGAATTGGTTCGGTCATTTGTAGGCATTAATTGAAAGTTCCGATATTTTTTGATTAAGTAGAGTGGAGGCAATCAAGCCTCTATTAAACAATAGAGTAAATTAAGGAGGATCATAGAGAGAAGTGTATATAGTTGCCTGTTGAAATCTACATTACCTTTACTGCCAAGTAATCATAATTAACATACATGTATTTTTTACCCATTTAAGATGAAGTCTTCACAAAGCGTGGGAAATTTCTATTCATTGCCCCCGATGGCGATAAACCAAAAAAGGCTCAACTCTGCATCTAACTCGAAGCTGTCACAGAGTCGTGGCTTGCAAACATGTCTTGTTGTAGCAGGTGTTGTTTAAAGTAGAAAACATGTTGTTGAGAGTACAGCTTCGCGAATTTCTCTCATGATACTCATGGCCATGCGAAGGTGCCAATTCTAGAGTAAAATATAAGTGGTAATCGTGAACTGAATGAACAGCTTCTTTATTTTCTAACGGTCGTCCAACGGCTTGATTGAGGAAGTTTTCTCCGCTGTTGAAGGTTGAAGGTTGGTCCCTAGATTCTCTCTGAGCTAGAACACCAATTTTTACATGAAATATCGCCTTATTAATATGTCTACAAGGACTCTGTAAAAAATGTTGTAATAATTTACTGACTCTTGATCACGCGGATTTTCTCTAAGGATTGAAAATATAAAATCGCATGCTCTGTTCAAGGTGATAATAACTAACGAATTTTCAGCCACGTAGCAACACGTACTACAGTTATTTAAGTACTACGTAAATAGCTGTATATATAGCGCCTACATTACTGTGTGCCGCAACTGAAGAATGATGACACGGCTGATTTTTACTCGGGTCCAGATAGCGTCAAGGCAATATTGAGCGTAAACTGTTTCTTCTCGTTCGACATATTGGGCACTTACATTCGAAATACTTAAATTACTCCCCCCCTCTCAAAAAAAGAACTGTATGAATGTTTTCTGCCTTCTCGAAAATACACATGAGTACACACACACATAATAAAGTAAATAAATGTCCGCCAGGGAATTCGGCTAGGTCATCACTGGTAGATCGTAAGGAATAATTACATTTGTATTAGAAGTTATGTTTCAAATGAATAGTAATTAAGTGTTTTTTAACGTTTATATCCGGCTGCACCAAAGAATTGCCTAATAACGAATCATAGCAGGGATAGAAATCACGCCTATATATAAGCTCGACGTTACGATATCAGTTTCATTTCAAGCTTCTTTCCCGCCGTGCAAAAACGGACTGTCTAGAATCTCTGAATGCCCTCGCGCATCTGCTATGATGGGATCACTTGCTGCCTCGGTAGTCTCTGTATTGAAAGCCCACTGAAATACCTGTTTAAGCAACGCGCATGGCGGTAATATTTGCTCATGAATGCTCTTTTGTGAAGAGGCGCTATGCTGGATATATTCATACGCACATGCATGATGGCTTCCATACGTGTGTGCTGTGCCCATGGTTACGGTGTATGGCAGCAGAAGAATAGAGTATTGACGAGCCAAGATTGCGTAAACAGACGCGACTGAAGCAGTGTCTAAATCTTGGACATGTGCTAGACATAGGCGGTCTGTCCACCTGGATATGTATTCTCAGCAAATGACAGTACATGTCAGTGTGAAGATTCGTGCACACTACAGTTAAATTTGAGTATTCTGAATGATGAGTCATGAACATTCGGACAGTAGTAAACACATGCTTAATTGGGTAATCCGCCAGGAGGGTTTCGAGTGAAAGAAATGAGTTTTCTTTACAAGTGACATTTTCAATAAAAAAATAATAACTTAAAAAGTTGAACCTTGTGGCTACAATTGTGAACTATTTTGAATAAAAAAACTCCGTAGGTCGAAACAACCAGCTTTACTAGACTGACAGGTCATATGTCTCTGTGAGCTTACAACTACTTTATTACAACATACTGTCTCGGCCATAAGCGATACGCGTATTGAATAGAATAGTCTGATATCTTTGCCTTATCAGCGTACACGCTTACATCATACATAAGCACGCTTACATCATACATAAACATGCTTACATCATTCATAAGGTAATTATGCGCCGTGTATGCAGAATAGAACCAGCAGCTTCTGCAAAGTCGTTTATCTCCTCAGAATCAAATACCGAAATCAGTTCACTTACATTTTCCAACAAATAGCAGTAATGAACTTTCATTTAATTATGAACGAAATGAATGAGCAAAACAGAGTAATGGTAACGTTACAAGTAATCAAGCGAAATGTGTGGCGACGTATTAAATGAAATGAAAATGTTCAAGTGAATTATATTTTTGCTCGAGCATCATCCGAACTTGCGTCTCACTGTTCATCGTTAAACTGCCTTCTACGTGCAAGTGAACTTAATTAGAAGACGAAAGATGTACGTATATTTCATGTACACACGCACACAGCAATGTATACGCATCACACATACACACAGACACACACAATCTTATGAACACAATTGAACAATAGGCCGCGACGGCCGAGCTTCTTTACAACCGATCGTATTATATGAAAAGCTTCGCTCAGGAGATCGTGTTGCTCACCAAGCAAACTCGACCAACTCTCACGTCCTAACTCAGGAGAGAAATTCTGAAGCGAGGCCAGTGCATTTTTCAAGGTCCCATAAATATAATATTAAAATTTGCTGAAAAGACACGTTGATTCTGACCGACACTTTCTTCATTTAAATAAAGACCGCGCTTCGCACATTTTTGGTTCAGCTTCAACTGTTTCCTGTTTCAATGTTTCATTATCTTTTCATACTCAGAGTTTTCCGCTGAATGTTTTTGCCAAATTATCCCACACACTTTTCTCCGCATTACAAATCGGATGGATTCCAACAATATTTCAACTCATTTATTTCTTTGTGAAAATGAATCGTCTCCCGGCGATGGAGGTATCGTCGATACCGAGAGTGCAGTTAATGAGCAAACGATCGAGTAATTCAACTCGTTAACTTTAGTGCATAGTTTAAACACTTCTCTTTAACTTCACTTCTTAATTGTTTGTTTGTCTGTCTACAATAAATCTAATTATAATTGATATTAAACATAATTCTACCTCTCCAATACTTCTACCTCTGAAATTTTGCACACTTGCTTAAAGTTGGAGACAATGCATGAATCAATCGACAGAATAAATAATCTTAAAAATAAAAAAATTATTATTAAAAAATTTTTTAAAATAATTTTGTCTGCTACATATCGTATAATCGATATTTAACACACTTCTACATGTCCGTCCAATCGATCTGAAATTTTGCACACTCGTGTAAAGTTGAAGACAATGCATGAATCAATTGACAGAATAAAAAATTTTGAAAATTTGAAATTTTTATATATAAAAAATGAAAAGTTATATTTTTAATATTTGAAAATAAAATTAGAAATTCATTGTACATGTGTAACATCGGAGGCCCTGGATTCTTTAGAAGTGTTGTATATAAAAAGAAATTTTTAAACGCATATTATTCCCTTACTGTTTGTATAATATAGTAATTTCGGCGTTGAAAAATAGGTCATGTTTGGCTCGTCACCGATTCCTACACGTTCAGATTTTTTCATACCTCCTGAGAAATTTGAGGCGACTTCCGTATATTGATTCCATGACCGATTATACCCTGTCGATCACCCGTGAAATTTTTCACTAATCGTTTGCATCTATTATGTTATTACTATAAATACGCTTCAGAAAAGATCCTTGAATCCAGGAAAAAAAGAAAGGATCCTTGATCCAGGTTAAGACGTCCGTTGCAGTAAAAAGTGATCCTATAAATATAGTTAACCAGTAAATACAGTTTACCCTCGTGAATGGTAACCGGAGAAGACGACCCTCTACCCTAACCTTTTCTTTGATGAGGTTCAGCTTTGGATATAAACGGAAGAAGACAGTTTAATCTTCTTAGCTTATATGGTTATTTTTCTACATAGCTTGAATTGTTTTTGTCATTTTTCGTTCATCCACGTGGAGCTGTACTAACTGTGTGAAGAATTACATAGACTTGTGATGGTGCAAAAGGTGAAAATACGTGAAGAAAAATAAAACAATTTAAGTTTAGAGAAAAAGATTATTTTTAGAAAATATTCCTCCTTCTTTATTCTTAGAATTCAAATATATTCAAATATTCGTTATTCTGCACGGCGCGTTTCCACTAGAGTTTTAGGTTAGCAAAACAAGCACTTATCACATCACACACTCGTTTTAAGGGTGTTTTACTGCCCAATGAATCGCAGGCTGTAACCGTTATGATGATATTTGGTGCTTTGTTTTCTGATACGCAAGCAATTTCCACGTCTCAACGAAATTGAGTTTTGTGGCGACTGTTGGCCTAATCACGTTGCGGTGATTAGACCACTCAAGGATCGTGTGGTCAAGGTTAAGCGAAGGTGTTCAGAAAGAGTTAAACGCTCGTTTCCTGCTGAAGTGAGCGAGCTTCTGTGGGAAATGCGGTTCACATAACCACTTCCAGGTTCAAGATTTAAAAGTTAATTAGGTTCGTCGTCTATCCATCCGTCTATTACTCCTCCTCATCCACCCACAAATCTCTATCTTATGCCTACTGATTCACTCGTCCATTAGTCTTAATTAATAGTGCGATCCTACACCCGGTCGTGCAGGAGTCGGGTAGGCGTCGAGACAGGCGCTGCCGCAGACGCTGAGCGACGCTCGCCAGTTTGGCGCGTCGTGCGCAGGTCTCAGTTTTGGCGGGAAAACTCAAGGCGGGCGGCGAGTTACGCAACGTTATGTTGACATCCCATACGCTTTGCGCATGCATGAACACATACAGCGTGTAGTAGTTTATACTTGATGGGCGTTTGCATCGAGCGTGGCAGGTTGAGTAGCTAAAATGCGCTGTTTATGAAACGTTTGAAACGTCAAGAAACTCGATTTATTGCATTGAGATTGAAAGTTCCTCGTAATGTGTAGGAGAGTCTTCAACGTTATGCGTTAAATATTAAATCTACGTAGTGTGATGCCCATAGGCATGCCCAATCAGCAGATACTTACCTAGTATATGCGCAAGAACATCTCTAGTGGTCAAATGATACGTTAAGAGTTTATATATTTACTCGTGCGCCAGCTGCTTAGTACCAGCGTTGTTCCAAAGTAAATTCAAAGTACGAAGAAAATAGCCCAAGGGCATTCATTGGCTTGCCCAAGCGACAATCTATGCGCCAGCTAAACGCCAGCGCTGTCACAGACGTTCGACTTCACGTCAACATGGTATCCAGGATACGTGTCCTGCGTGTCAATGATCGTTTCTTTCAGAATCTTTAAAATTTTTTACAATTTTACTTAAATTCGCACTCCGAAAATATTTTGTTATCTGTTTTACTCCAACTAATGCGCCGCCGAAATTCAGCATCTTGTAGAATTTTGTTCGTAAAAACAGCGTTAATAAATTTGGAAAACAAATTTGGATGAAACAAATTATCTCGAAGACACAACACACGCAGATCATTACAAGGCTGCAGCGGTCATTATTCTTTAATATTTCTAAATATTATCTCATCACATTTAGTCCGACTATTCATGACATTATACAGCCCTCTTATGATGACCACTTAAGATTATCTGATAAAAGCAATACATGGAAAGTTGGATTACAATCAACCCCGCAGCGTCCATTTCAATTCGTTTAGTTCAGTTTCTTTCCGAGTCATTAATTTTCGCTCAGTTCAATTTTACAATTTTAAACTGTAATCGTTAGAGAGCATGAATCATTTGTGCCCAAATGTTGTATTCTAAAAATTATATGATCTTTGTTATGTTTATGAATCTAAATTTATTTTTATTAATATCAAAAAGTCGTTTACCATATCAAGAAGTCGTTCTGAGCGAAGATTTCTGGAAAAGTTATCGTCATGAATGGCCAAGGCTACGCGGCGGGCGTAGTAGAGTACTACTACCCCCACATCCCCGTCCCCCCATACTACTACCCCCACATCCCCGTCGGGAGCTCCTCAAGCTACCCCTTTTCCGTTCGTTCACCCCCTCTCAACCCTCCGTTGTCGGGGGTTGAAGTACCCCCACATTGGGGGCTTTACCGCGACGGCAGCAAACCCAGGCGTGTCATTGCGGGTGAATTCCTTTCCATCCTCCCCAAGTTTATCATGGGGGATTTCGTTTTCCCCAAAGAAGGGCGGCTTTTAGATGGCCATCGACTTGCCGCAGCTGCAGGTGTGACCGTGGAAATGAACGGCAGCGCTCTTGATAGAGTTTTGGAACACACATTTGTATGTATGTACACAAGCGTACGGAACACATGTGTTATGTGTTGATGCAGCCTACACTAGCCTGCACCAGCTTACCGTGTGTTTGTGCAGCCTACACCAGCCATCTTCAGCCTGCCTTGTATATTGGAAGTCTAATTACAAAGTCTTCTACTTGCCATTCCATGTATGTGTATGTGTGTACACAAGCGTATCGAGCACATGTGTTATGTGTTGGTGCAGCCTACACCAGCCTTCTCCAGCCTGCCTTGTATATGGAAGTCTAATTATTAAGTCTTCTACTTTTCATCCCATGTGCAGTCGCCTTCACCAAACTGTCTAGTATTTGGGGGGCCTTCGTTCGCCTTCTACTCCCCCAGTCATATGTTTGTGGCACCTCCACTGACTGTGTTAGTGCATCCTTTTGTGAACTTCTTACAGTCAGAGTTAGTGAATCCTTTGCAAAAGTCCTCTCTAAAGACAGTGTAAGCACATGCAAATTGAACTTTCTGTCTGTGGGCTGTAGTTTGGTGCAGCCTATGTAAATTATTGTTGCATAGCGACTGTTAGTGCAGCCTATGGGAACTTTTAGCCCATACAGACTGTGTTAGTGCAGCCTACGGGAATTTTTAGCTCATACAGACTGTGTTTGTGCAGCCTATAAGAACTTTTAGCCCATACAGACTGTGTTTGTGTAGCCTATGGGAACTTTTAGCCCATACAGACTGTGTTTGTGTAGCCTATGGGAACTTTTAGCCCATACAGACTGTGTTTGTGTAGCCTATGGGAACTTTTAGCCGATACAGACTGTGTTAGTGCGGCTTTCGGGAACTTTTAGCCCATACAGACTGTGTTAGTGCAGCCTACGGGAACTTTTAGCCCATACAGACTGTGTTTGAGCAGCCTATGGGAACTTTTAGCCCATACAGACTGTGTTAGTGCAGCCTACGGGAACTTCTAGCCCACACAGACTGTGTTAGTGCAGCCTACGGGGATTTTTATCACATACAGACTGTGTTTGTGTTGCCTAAGGGAGATTTTAGCCCATACAGACTGTGTTAGTGCAGCCTACGGGAATTTTTAGCCCATACAGACTGTGTTTGTGCAGCCTAACGAAATTCTTAGCCCATACAGACTGTTTTTGAGCAGCCTATGGGAACTTTTAGCCCATACAGACTGTGTTAGTCCAGCCTATGCAAATTTTTGTTCCATACAGACTGTGTTTGTGCAGCCTATATCATATATAACGTTTGTGCCGCACAGGCTTTTTTGTGCTGCCTATGGGCAACGTTGGTAACAGGGAGACTGTGTTTGTGCAGTCTACGAGAGCATTTGTCTCATACATGCAGACTGTGTTTGCGCACCCTATTTGAATATTCTTCTCATTCGATCTATATTTAATCACCTGTGTAAATTTTTCACTCATACAGATTGTGTTTGTGCAGCCCTCATCAGCCTGCACCCGCAGAGCATTAGCTTGTCATCTGCCGTAATGTTCGTAATGCAAACAAGCGTCTCGATCGCCTTATCTTCTTAATGGTTTAATGCTTAATTAAAGCACATTACAATAAACATTTAATAAGTAACCGCTTCTTTTAAGACATTCGTGCTCCATCGTATACCCCGGACGCTGGAACGTATACCGTATTCTGGTCCTTAGAACGATGCAATGCTCATTTTTTTATTTATTGATATATTTTTTAAATATATGTCATATTAGTATTGATTCCGATGGTTGAGTAATTTTTTTTAATTGTGCTTGCCGATAAATTGCAAGACTTCAATGGAGTCTTCATGGTTGAATTTCGGTGCTTATCAGAAATTTTCATTCTAGTCAACTATTGATAAAATCATGCAATTTTCAATTTCCATTCTCAGGTCAGTTAAAATTTAGTTGTAATGATGATTCGTGAGATTTAAAAAAAATTTCTGAATGAAACTGATAAAATGACTGAGAGACTTAGATAAATTTAGAATACTTGACTGATGTATACTCACAGC
>NW_025942461.1:0-3980 GCF_000764305.2 Hyalella azteca
CACTGCAGTGAGTACTGAGTTACGCTCTCTGTCACTCACTGCAGTGAGTACTGAGTTACGCTCTCTGTCACTCACTGCAGCGAGTACTGAGTTATATTTCTATCCTAGTTACGTACGCTTGCAGTTGCCTCGTAGGCCGGTACCATAGTACCCCGGCTGGCAGGTACACAAGTAGTGCCCGGTGTGAGTGCCACATGTACACGTGGCGTGCACATCACAGCAGGAACCTCCGTCCTCCGCGGGGCACAACGACGAGCACGCCTGGGGGTTCTGGTCCACTAGCGAGCCCGTCTGTAGATCTGGGCAGCAATTAAATAAATTTTGCGGTGAAAAAGATTAAGATTATTCACGATTAATCATTTGTATGGGAACAGTTTGTGGCGAATAGCTGGGAGGATACGAAGATAGCTAGGAGAATTTTCCCAGTTATTATTCAGTAATTGTGGAATGTAGGAAGTTGGAAATTCTCAAGAGGTAATCAATGTATTTATTAAACTGGAGACCGAGCAACGTACATCTGTCGTAAAAATTAGAAGTGAAATTCTTTTCTAATACTAAGATAAGGTAGTAAAGCAAATTGTTCGAAGGATTCTACAGGCCTATAATGATGAAATATGATGGCTTTTGCTTATGCTAGCAGTTCTGATCCCAAATATTTCGTTATAATCTTTTAAATTATCATTAATAACATCCGTTCAAATTGGAATAAAATTTGAAAATATTTTCCCGATTTACCGCCAAAATTATTAGAATAATTAGATTATTATTGGTATATATAAAGTTATTTCAATGGCCCTCACCCTCATGCAAAGCTCGCCTGGCCAGAGCCTCGAACTCCTCAAAAGACTCTAGGATGTAGGAGTGCTCCTCTCGGGGGTGCGACGCCATGTCGTACAGCTCCTGGGGAAAAGGCAATGTTCAAACCTCATTAGTGATATCCTGTAATAAATTTCATATTGAACAAACCGTTTGTGATTTTTTTCGTGTCATAGTGTCAGTGCTGGTAACCAAGAAGTGGATTTCGGGTCCTCGTGATCAGGGCAACAAACGCTTGTTTAATTGAATGCAAAGACCTGTCGTTAACCTTGAGATGACTCCCAAAGTTATTTTAAAGTAGCAGAATAGCCCTTCGTTGTCCAGGCTTGACAATTCTTTTAATTTTGCTATCCTGATTTTGTTATCCATGTTATCTCTAGTCCCGATATTAAAGCTAAAGTGTTCTATTTAAATAAAGGCACCTCCAAAACCTCATTTTAAATAGAATATTAGGCTCCCATAATAGAATATTAGGCTTACTCCATAACAGTACAACTAAGACATGGGAAAAAACACCCTGCTCAGTGTTGGTACTAATGTTAGTAAAAGCCTTCGTTTATCGACAATAACGGAACAAAATAAAACTTCAAGAAATTTTTGTAATAATAATTATAATGTTTGTAGTTTTTTATTTGTTTTATATTTTATAATTCTCATCGTATCCGTTTCTAAAGCAGAACTTTATTAATGGAAACCATCTCTGATAATTTTACGAAAAATGAAATTCATATTGCAAAATTGTAAGCAATAAAAGGAAGCTGTAAAAATAACATTGCTGGCGTTATACTTGTAATAAGACTTTATTTAATTATAAGGTATATTTCAATTTCAATAATAAGGAATGCATCTAACCTCGACATTGCCATTCCTAATGCCGAAGGTGAAGATAGTGACGCCATGTCGCTTGAGCGCCTCAGCAGCAGGCCGGGGGTCGCCTCCGTTGCTGTAGCCGTCGGTGACCAGGAACACGGCCTTCACTGAGTCGCGGCGAGACGCAGCCAGCACGCGCTGTATGTAACACGCATATACATATTATTATGTGAATAAATATATATCAATCTAGACCTCAATCATATGATGTGGAGAACGCTGCATGTAACACGCATTATATATTATTGTGTGAATTAATAAATACCAATCTAGATCTCCTCTCGTGTCTTTTTAGCCGCTTGTAACGTGCCCTCGAAGTTCGATCTGAACGAGAAGCCACGACAATCTCTTCATGGAATAATAATAATAATAATAATAATAATAATAATAATCTCAATCATATGCTGTGGAACTAAAATGATATTATAATGTACAAAGGATGTAGGTTTAAAGTTAATAGTGGAGTGGTTGACAGAGTAAAGATGGAAAGTCTCCTCGAGACCTCATCAATTTAATAGAAATGTTATAGAATTGCTCTCACCCGAAACAGTATCGGAGTGCAGGTAGCAAAGTTTAAAATATTCGAATATTATGAGGGGCATTTGATAATCCTTTCAAGTAATATATAAATAAGGCCTAATTATAAGGGGATTCGAAGAAAGTATTTGATTGTAATGAAGTAAATTTTTATAAGTGGTAATTAATATGACGTGCATTGTGATTATAAATTCATAATATAAATTAAATCCTCTATAGGTACCATCTGCGATAAGTAAATCACAATAACAAACAAATAATTCGCTTAGGGTCATGAGATTTTCGGTGTTGCAGTCAAATTTCAAATAAAACAGCTTCATGATTATAAAAAAAATTAACCTGGGCCTCCAGCATGGCACCCATGGTGTATGTACCGCCTCCCATGAAGCGAATCCTGGGCATCTGCCACTCGAGCAGCACACACTTGTGGTTGTGTGGGTGTGGGGAAGATACGTGGTCGACCTCTACCTTAACCTGCCGAGAAAATTATTACGTAATTAGGAAATACAGTTTTGAGAACGTTTTGAACAAGAGAAGCCTATCGCGCGAAAACTTCAACGACGTTCAATGTTCACCGATTCTTAACCTAAAGATGAGTCGTGCCGACACTTCTGGTGACTATGCAGCAATAGCAATTTTAAAATGTACTGTTATATCATGTCGAACAATAAAATTAAGGGTTGTAATACGGCGAAACGAAGTACAGCTTTGCATAATCAGTGAGCGACTTACCCTGTCTTGACTACTGAAAGTGATTACGGCGACCCTGGTTTGGTTGTAGGAGACAGTGAAGTCAGCGAGGAGCTTCTTAACGAACTTCAGTTCGTCGAGGAAATTATCTGCACCAACAGACGACGATGAATCAACGAGGAACACCAGCTCTATCGCTTGGCCAGAGACCTGCACGGCAAAAAAAGTTGGATGAATAAAATATACAGAAAATCGAGAAACAAGGAAGCAACGATGAAAGAATAATCAGAGTACAGTTTTTTTTTAGTAATTCAGAGTTAGTTAATTAATTCCGCCTGAATTTATTACTCTTTGAAATACGTAGGTTATAAAGTATGTATCGCTTACCTGCCAGCCTTTGAAGTTCGCCCCTGAGGAAACTTTGCTGCTGCTGGAGTGCACCCTGACAGCGCGGACGCTGCTGGGCAGCTGGTGCAGCGCTGCCACGCGGCCGAGCCTCGCACGGTTCTCTTCAAAATCTCAGTTCGATCGTTCTCAGAATTATAGGTCGATATTTAATGCACAATAGTTAGTGAGATATGCATAAAAAACATGAAAACAGTTTTTATATGTTACATAATAAGTTACTGATACACAAAATAGATTTAAGTAAAAAATGTTTCCTAGTATATGTTTTTATATTAGTTTTTCAATTCATTTGTATATATATTAATTTATTCCATATTAGCAGAAACGTGCCCCCCTGCAGATATCACCGATTACAAGCTTTACGCTGGTAATTTATGAATTGAATTGCCATATTGAGACTCTCCTTTCATGTTATTTAACGGCTACGCTATTGGGGAGTTGTAGTGATAACGGCCATAAGTGCGAATATCCCAAAATTCCCTACAGAAGTTTCCTCGCTACAAGCTTTACAGGCTTGACTGTAATAAACTTGCAGGAAGAAAAATCGAAGGAGAAGAAGAACGCTTAATTGCCATAGAAAAGGCTTAGTCGACGTCGGAGAATTTACTGAAGCAGTTACGAAATATTCAATTAGAGTTACTGGGTCTTTCATTAAATAC